>NW_023618735.1:0-23200 GCF_014905685.2 Nematolebias whitei
TCAAATCAAAAAATACCTGGACTCATTTAACATCTTACCTCCCCATCAATCTGGTTTCAGGAAACAACACAACGACTAGGGCTATGTACCGAACCGAGGTTCTTTTATGGCACCGATCAAACTGCACCGGTCAGTGTATGTATTGAAACGTCTCTCTTATTCTGTGTCAAGTTTTGGTATTGGCTGTAACGTGTCACGTGGTTTCAGCATGCAGGCTAAAACACCAGACATATGACAACAGACTACTGTTTACACCCAGAGCTGTGTAGAGCTGCTGCACCTAATCTATGTATAATGTATGTCTATGATGCTGGTGACGCCCACAGATGGGGTTCACGTGTGCAGCACGTGTTGTCGAACGGCTTTGACAACACACGAGCAGAAAGTTGCTCCATGTTTTTCTGCGAGGAGAGAGGAGTTCAGCAGCCTCCCCCCCTCCTCCTCCTCTCAGCATTAAAGTCAGCCTGTGAGTGTTAGAGAGCCTGAATGTCCTGATTCATTATCTCCACGACCAGACTCCTCTTCATCAAAGAACTCTGAGGACGGCTGTGTCTGTGTTACAGCTGGTGAGTTTACGTTTGTTAAAGTTACTGCAGCTTAACACGTGCATTGCGGTGGAATAAACTATGATCCACGTAACGCTAACTTTTTAAGATATTAGTGTGTAAATTTATTTTATGGGTGCCTATGTAGCTAGTTAAAATTAGAAGCTAACTAAAGATTGACAGTAACAGATAATGCTTAGCTTGTAAAAATGTGCTCATCCATCCAGTCAGCTGCTTAAACAGTCCACTAATATTCACTGTTTATGTTAATGTTCTCTTCACAGGAGGTTCTGACCCTGATGTGAGGAGGACAAAAGAAAAGTGAGGTCGGGGCCACAGGACAGTCACAAACTTTGTTGCTTAAAGTTTGCTGCTTTTTCTACAGTGGAAGCTGCATGGTGGAGGTAAGTTAAGCTGTAAAGGATTTTGTTGACCAGTTAAGCTTTTATCTCTCAGCCTAGATAATGTTTTTTGAGTAATAATAACACAACCATGTTATTGTTGATATTTTGTTCACATGTCAATTAGGGAGATGATCAGGGCCCTAAACTCCAGAAAACCACAGAGAAGATTCAGGCAGAGACACAGAGGTGCAGATGTCTGCATCAACCCTAACCTCAGTGAATCCAGTGACCTGCTGGTGGAGTGTGAGGGACACTCTGTCAGTGCTATCAAACTGACAACCAGGTATCTGTGTGTGCAACAATAATTATCTACAGCCTCAGAGAGAACATTTTCTAATCCTGGAGACACCATCACCCAGGAGCGGGCTTGTTTGTGTCCACAGAAAACAGACATGTTGATGTTTCTGAAGAAAAACTGTTAAGTGAAAAGGTCCTCAGTGTGTAGCAGTGAACATTAGACACTGACGTGTCACTGGTTTGTAACTGGTCTTTTGACCTGGAAATTATTTGTTTATTTTTATGTAAGAAAACTGCTTGGAATAGAAATACCAAAGTTAAAAAAATAAAACTCACAATATTTACTGTAATGTGTAACGTAATTTTATTCTTGTTAGAATTAATATTAATTACAAAATTGGTACAGAAAAAAAGAACCGTCCAGGAACCGACACCGAAGTGAAGGTACCGACACCGATTTTTTTATAAAGGTACCCAGCCCTAACAATGACTACTTCACTGAAGGTTCTTAATGACATTGTTGAAGCACTGGATGCTAAGGATTATTGTGCTGCACTTTTCTTAGACCTGTCTAAAGCTTTTGACACTGTGGATCATAACATCTTGTGTCATAAGCTCTCAGAAATTGGTTGCTTAGAACACACCATTGGTTGGTTCTCCAACTATCTCTCAGACCGGAGGCAATGTGTTCAACATAATGATACTTCCTCCAGTTATTTAACAGTCAACAATGGTGTACCACAAGGCTCAGTCTTAGGACCTACCCTCTTTACAATCTACATACATAATGTAGGTAAAAACATCCCTAATGCATCCATACATTTCTATGCTTATGACACAGTTGTTTATTGTCGAGCTAAAACAGTTGATAAGGCTTTCCAGCTTTTGAAATCTGCATTCAACAACATCCAGACAGATTTGTTCCGCCTCAAACTTGTCCTAAATGCCGACAACACCAAAGGGAGGCTTTTTTCAAATAGTAAGTTGGTCCCAGCAGTTCTTCCTCCGATTTCATCATCAAATGGTGTCCCCATTGAGTTTGTTGATTCCTATACATATTTGGGTATCTTGGTCGACTCGCATCTCTCTTTTAAGCTCCATGTGGAAAACTTTGTAAAGAAACTGAAAGTTAAACTGGGTTTCTTTTTCAGAAACAGATCCTGTCTTACCCTGAATGCTAGGAAATGCCTTGTATCTGTGACTTTCCTTCCCTCGAGTGATTACGGTGACAATATTTACATGAACGCTCCTACAAGAACCCTGCAGATGTTGGATGCTGTCTATCATGGTGCACTAAGATTCATAACTGGCTGTGATTATTGTACCCACCACTGCACCCTGTATTCACTGGTTAACTGGACATCATTAACTTCAAGCAGACTCTCTCACTGGTACATTTTCATCTTTAAATCACTTCTTGGATCTGCTGCCTTCATACATCTCCTCCTACATGTCTCTGCGTGAGTGCAGCTACAGCGTGCGCTCTCAGGACATTATTACCTGCAGTGTTCCCTCAGTGCGGACTGAACTAGGCAAAAGGGCCTTCTCCTACTCCGCTCCTGTTTCCTGGAATATCTTACAAAAACATTTGAAGCTCTCGACCTTGACCTCTCTAAGTGGCTTTAATGGACTCCTGGCAGGGACCAATGCAGACATGTTCCTGTTTTTAGTTTTCTACATTCATCTTAGAATCTAGCTGTTTTTTGTTACTTTTTTTTTTTAGCCATCCTATTTGTTATTTTAAAAAAATTGTATGACTTTTTATAACTGTTTATTGTTGTCGCTGTTGTCCATTTTTGTCATCATTCTTTGTTGAAATCAGGTCTCATAAATGAGTCCTCGAGGCTCAATGGGATTTACCTGTCTAAATAAAGGTTTAATGAAAAAAGTGCAAGTTTATTCTTAGTTGTAAAACTCCTAAAGGTTGACACTGGACGGGTGATTTAGCTGTTAATTAACTTAGTTAAATTCAAAAGGGTTAGATTAAAAAATAACTTATCACAGCCGCTCCTTTGTTCAGAACAGAATAACTTACATTTTTTTTCTGCCTTTAAAATTCAACAATTTTCATTCAGGTCATCGGGACAGTTTCTTTTTTTTTTTTTTTTTTTTTGCTGAAACGTTTCACCTTCCATCCGGAAGGCTTCATCAGTCAAGGAAACACACAACACAAAACAGATTCTTCCCCCAAACACCTTACTCCAAAGTGGAACAAACCAGTTATGTTAGTGTTATTGAGCCCTTATTGTGCTTGGACCATTTGGTTTTGAACCAGTTTGACATGACTGTCGATGAGGAAGAGGGCCAGCATCGGAGGAGGGGACGTGCCAAAGACACCATCATAGCACCAACATTACTGGTTTGTTCCACTTTGGAGTAAGCTGTATGGGTGATGAATCAGTTTTGTGTTGTGTGTTTCCTTGACTGATGAAGCTTCCGGATGGAAGGTGAAATGTTTCAGCCAAAAAAAAAAGAAACTGTCCAGATGACCTGACTGAAAATTGTTGGATTGTATACTTGGATTATTGAGCATGGACTATTTTGCCTTTAAAATATATATATATATTTTTTTGTATTACTATGTTGGTATTATTGTATATGCAGTCAGAAGATGGTGATTGTGAGTGTAAAAGTGAGTGTGCGTGCGTGTGTGTGTGTTGAAGTAACATAGTCCTTAATGTTCATGTGTTTCATTGATTCCTGCCTCTGTTTAGAGCTGATTAAAAGAAGAAGCTCCTCAAGACTGAAGGCCTGATGTGGACCAGCGAGACCCAGAGCCTCTTATCATAGAGTGGAAGAAAATACCCTTAAACCAGTCTGGTGGGAGACCAACTCAATATGGAGGAGACCAATATCAGGTTTTTGGTCACTACAGTTCCTTTAAAGAGTGAGGAGGATAAAAAAAACTTAACAGGCAGGAACTCAGATTTAAAGACACTCAAAGGCAGTTCCAGCTTTTCAAAGACTGATGTTACTGAGGACAATGAAGAGGAAGGTGAAATGACCAATCCTGACTCTCTGCTAAAGAACTCATCAGACTCTGAATCAGAACATGAAGACAGTACGAAAGACTGGAAGGAGAGCAGGGCTCCTGAATCAGAGGTAAAAACTGTCAACAAATATTTGAGCTGCTCTGAGTGTGGTAAGCAGTATGTCAGTAACCGGACTCTTCAAAGACACATGACAAGTCATTCAGGAGTGAAGTCTTCAAGCTGTCTGCTTAATAAGAAATGTGTTGGAGAGAAGAAACATGTAGAGTCACGCAGGAAAGTCCAGGCAAGACCAAAATCAATAAGCTGTGATGACTGTGGTAAAAGATTTACTTCCAAATCACATTTGAACTCACACATGAGAGTCCACACAGGAGACAAGCCATTTCCTTGTGAACTTTGTGGACAAAGGTTTAGTCATAAGACAAGTTTAAACTCTCATGTGAGAGTCCACACAGGAGACAAGCCGTTTCCTTGTGGACTTTGTGGACGAAGGTTTAGTCAGAAGGCACATTTAATCTCACACATGAGAGTCCATACAGGAGAAAAGCAGTTTCCTTGTGAACTTTGTGGACAAAAATTTAGTCGGAAGGATACTTTAAACTCACACATGAGAGTCCACACAGGAGACAAGCCGTTTCCTTGTGAACTTTGTGGACAAAGATGTCGTCAGAAGGCAAGTTTAAACTCACACATGAGAGTCCACACAGGAGACAAGCCGTTTCCTTGTGAACTTTGTGGACGAAGATTTAGTCAGAAGTCAAGTTTAATCTCTCACATGAGAGTCCACACAGGAGACAAGCCATTTCCTTGTGAACTTTGTGGACAAAGATTTAGTCATAAGACACATTTAAACATACACATGAGAGTCCACACAGGAGACAAGCCATTTCCTTGTGATCTTTGTGGAAAAAGATTTAGTCAGAAGGCAAGTTTAATCTCTCACATGAGAGTCCACACAGGAGACAAGCCGTTTCCATGTGAACTTTGTGGACAAAGATTTAGTCGGAAAACAAGTTTAAACATACACATGCAAGTCCACACAGGAGACAAGCTGTTTCCTTGTGGTCTTTGTGGACAAAGATTCAGACATAAATCAAATTTAAACTCACACATAAGAGTCCACACAGGAGACAAGCCATTTCCTTGTGATCTTTGTGGACAAAGATTTAGTCGGACGACTATTTTAAACACACACATGAGAGTCCACACAGGTGACAAGCCATTTCCTTGTGAACTTTGTGAACAACAATTTCGTCAGAAGGCAAATTTAAACTCACACATGAGAGTCCACACAGGAGACAAGCCATTTCCTTGTGAACTTTGTGGACATCGATTTAGTCAGAAGGCACATTTAAACCTACACATGAGAGTCCACACAGGAGACAAGCAATTTCCTTGTGAACTGTGTGGACAAAGGTTTAGTCGGAAGACATATTTAAACAGTCACATGAGAGTCCACACAGGAGACAAGCCATTTCCTTGTGAACGCTGTGGACAAAGATTTAGTCAGAAGACGCATTTAAACAGACACATGAGAGTCCACACAGGAGACAAACCGTTTCCTTGTGAACTTTGTGGACAAAGATTCAGTCGGAAGGCAAGTTTAGACACACACATGAGAGTCCACACAGGAGACAAGCCATTTCCTTGTGAACTTTGTGGACAAAGGTTTAGTCAGAAGTCAAGTTTAAACAGACACATGAGAGTCCACACAAGAGTGAAAGCTTTCTAACAGAAAATCCTGATGCATGCTCAATAATCCAGGTAGAAAAATCCAAAAAAGTTCAATGTGGTCCTCTGGACATTCAAGAAAATAGTTGGCAGCTCAGAACACCACTTTCAGAACACCATGGACTTTGTGGATAAGGTGAGGGATGTCATCATGGAGACTGATGAAACAATGGTCTCTTTTGATGTCACTTCACTCTTTACGTGCATTACTGTTGATTATGCAGTAGAGGTGGTCAGTTTAAGATTAAAATCAGACACCACTCTGAGCAGCAGGACCATGCTTTCCACAGAACAACTGTGTCAACTCTTGAAACTGTGCCTGCAGTCAACCTACTTCACATATGGGGAACAATATTATAGGCAGAAACATGGGTTTGCTATGGGGTCTCCAGTTTCTCCTATTGTTGCCAACTTGTACATGGAGGAGGTAGAAAAGAGAGCCTTGACATCCTTTTAAGGGACACCACCAAGTCATTGGTTCAGGTATGTTGACGACACCTGGGTTAAAATTAAATCTCAGGAAGTCCAACATTTTACTGACCACATCAACTTTGTTGATAAATACTTCAAGTTCACACGAGAAGATGTAAAAAATGGCAAGTTGGCTTTCTTGGACTGTGAGGTCTCAGTCTCTGATAGAGGACATTTGCAAACCGAGGTGTACCGCAAACCCACCCACACAGACCAGTATTTGCAGTTTGACTTCCATCAACCTTTGGAGCACAAGTTAGGAGTCATCAGGACTCTGTATCACAGAGCAGACAGCATCCCCACTAGCTCAGGAGCCAGGCAGAAGGAGAAATCCCACACAAGACAGGCTCTAGAACAATGTGGATATCTTAACTGGGCCTTCCTGAAAGCAGAGAAGAAACTCAAACAGGACTCCAGTCAGCCATCAGGTGAAAAGGAGGAACCCAGACCAGTTGTCATTCCGTATGTTGAGGGAGTATCAGAGAAACTGAGATGTTTATTTTCTAAATATAACGTCCCAGTGGCTTTTAAACCCCAAAATACTGTTAAAGACGGGAGCTGGCTGCGGGCCACTGGATCCGGAAACTCCCTCCAGCCCACGTCTTTACCCCCGGCTCGAACGTTCCTCAGAAGTGGCAACTATACTAATCAATAAATCAAGGAAACGTCAATTAAGTTTTATCAAATTATATTAGAAAAAGCAGTAAAAGATTACAATTCACAGCGCTGGACTCTATTCAGTCTGTGACGCTACAGACCTGGAAGAAGAGTCCCGATGTCTTGTGTCATTATTAATTTATAGGGCCCTAGACTCGCCTTTCACAGAAGGGGGAGCTCACCCTGTCAGTGTATGAGGGGGCGTGTCTAAGTGTGATCCCAGGGATCTTATGTGGACTGACGTGTTAGGAAAAATATGAGACGGTGCTTCAAAGCCTTTCTACGTGATGTGGCAAGCAAATTAAAACTATTTGACTGTTCATAATTTATTCATGCATATATAGATCATTTTTATTTTTTTTTATTTATTTAGTTTTGTTTTTTTGTTTTTTTTCACAAACACCTCTTTTCTCCGTGTGACACTAGGGGTCTGGGATAGAGGGGGAGGGGGGCACATTTTTGGTGTCTGGGCTGTGGGTGGGCTTTGGGCCTTGGGGGCGGTCAGTGATGGGGCCGGTGCTTCGGTTCCTCCTGGGCTGTTCCGATTCTTTTAATCTAGGTTCCTGGTTGCGATAGCCGGCACTTTGACCGGGGTGGCTGCCGGCTTTCGGCGGGGGGTCGGCTATGGTAGTGGACGTGTGGTCATTGGTGGTGTAGGGCGGCGGTTGGGGGCGTGGCTTCGCCTCATCGGGGCACTGGCTGGTCTTCCTGTGTGGCATTTGCGGTGGGGGTGCTGTGTGTGTGTGGGGGGGTGCATAGGTGGCGTGCTGGAGCATCTCCGGGCCTATGGTGCGGGGCTCTTGATGTGGGGGCCGGCCCTCCTCAGCTGCGGCTCCCTGCTGCTCTGCCCTTTGGGCTGGGGCCGGCCTGTGGTCGCTGTCAGGTAGATGGTGCATGCTATCTGTGTGTGCCTGTTGGTTGCTCAGGTTGGGTTTTTGGTGGTACCCCTCTCTTGGATCAATTTGGGCCCCACATTTGGTGTGGGGCCCACTCCCCCCGGTCGTGCCCCTCTTTGGCGGGGGACCCCCTTGCCGCCGGTGCATTGGTGGCTCTCGGTGTCTGGGCTGGGTGGTAGGGTGCACGTCGGTCTGCCCTGGTTGCTGCCTGGCGGGGCCTGGGTGCCCTGGCTCTGTCGGGGCTCTGCCGGGGGGTGGTATGGCCTCGGGGCTTGGGGCTCGGTGTCCATGGCCGGATCTACTTGGGGGGGGGCATGGGTCGCCGGCCGGACCTGTGGGCTCGTCGCTGCAGCTTCCTGGAGGCTCTGCATTGTGGTGGCTGGGGTCACCCGGGTCTTTCCTCTGCTCCTCTCTGGGGGGGTGCGGTTCTCCCTGTTGGGAGACTCCTGGGGCTCCGGGCCTGTGGGCCGCTGTGTGTCTGTGGCTCCGGTCCTCCCTATGTTGCCATTGTGTCCTGGGGGGACGGGTCTGTGGGCCCCCGCGTCCACTATTGGGCATTCTTTTGGAGAAATCTGGTGGTGGCAGGCGTGCTTGCGCGGGTGTTTGGATTCAGGTGCTGTGACAGATGCACGCTAGGTTGGGTAGTGGTGGAAGCTAGATGATTCCTTGTGCAATGTCGAATGTTTCATGGTGATATTGTGGGTGGCATTGTGCTGTGCATGTTGTTTTGTCGTGGTGGTCTCTCGTTTTATCTATTTCTCTTTTATTATTTAATTATTATTCTTTCTTCTCTCTTTAAAAAAATAAAAATTGAGCGATGATGATAAGTTCATTGAAACACTTCACAATGTTTCTACACTTAAAACTGAGCTCAAAAAAAAAAAAAAATTTGATATTGAAATCCCAGGGAGACTCTCTTGAGAGCTGCTGGCCCAGTTTAACCCAGTCAGAACCAGGTCATAATTTCATTATAATCCCGTCTCTGAGCAGATCAAATCCATAGGACCAGTCTAAGAAATATCGTAACAATACATTACAGCAAAGACTGGTTCATCCCAAAGATCCAGTCCCCCGGCACAAACAGAGTAATATTGTGTATGTTGTTCAGTGTCAGGAGGGCTGTGATCAGTCTTACATCGGGGAAACAAAACAGCCACTGGCCAAAAGGATGGCCCAGCACAGAAGATCAACATCATCAGGCCAGGACTCTGAGGTCTACACTCATCTCCAGGCCAGTGGTCACTCTTTCAGGGATGAAGATGTTAACATCCTGGACAGAGAGTAACGATGGTTTGAGAGAGGAGTAAAGGAGGCCACCTTTGTGAAAAGAAATCGTCCATCATTAAACAGGGGTGGAGGCCTCTGGGTTCAACTGTCCCCCTCTTACAATGCTGTTATTGCTAGTATCACTCAACCCCCTATGAATAGTAAACAGCCATCAGTGTGCTAATGATCCATTCTTGATGCATGCTCAATAATCCAGGTAGAAAAATCTAAAAAAGTTAATTCTGGTCCTCTGGACATTCAAAAAAAAACAAAGCAAAACAGCAAAAAAATGTAGAGACGTTTTGTCTCTCATCCAAGAGACTTCCTCAGTCTGAGGTGCTGTATTCAGCTCAGTCTCTTAAAGAGCACCTTCTCAGAGTGGATCAACTCAGTGGTTGATCCACTGGTCAGATCAACTGGTTGATCCACTCTGAGAAGGTGCTATTTAAGAGACTGAGCTGAATACAGCACCTCAGACTGAGGAAGTCTTTCGGATGAAAGACGAAACATATCTACATTTTTTTGTTGTTTTGTTTTTTGTTTTTTTGAATGTCCAGAGGACCAGATTGAACTTTTTTGGACACACAAACAATTGTTTGTCCATTCAGAGCTGAAGCAGCTGAAGAGGGATTTCCAGCTGCACACACTCTCATTCTTGTTTCTGTGTGTCCAGCTGAAAAGTACAAATGGTTCAATGTGAAGGAAAGAAAAGAGACGAAATCCTGAGACTTGGTCCAAAGTTAGACACAGTCCAAAGACATTCTGACATCTAATCTGTTTCTATCAGAAGTAAAGAGCAAGAAAACTTCAAGGAGTTCACCAAAATATGACCTCATGTGATGAAGTGTGTCAATAAACCAGGTGTCTGTAGTGATGATGCATGACAGACGACCAGCTTTAATAAAGGTGAAGCCTGATCAAAGTTCTCCTCAGCAGCTGAGAACAGAAGGACTGAACTCCTGCTTTAAATCAAGCTAAAGATGATAATGTGTAACCAAAAAAGTGTTTTACTGTTTTACTAATAATCAACAAATAATCAACTAATGAAAGTATTGATCTTTAAGAAATTGTATAATCTATTGTATGATTGTGTGATTTACTTTTACTTGTGAAGTGTTGAAGTTGAAGAGCAGTGCTGAGGCCTCATGTAACAGTGAACAAGTCCAGACATGTTCACCTAGGACAGGCCTGGGCTTGCCTCGAGCAGTAGGAAGAGAACAAGAAGTCATGGAGTTCAAACTCAGCTCATCTCATGATGACGCATTTTTGAGCAAAACAAAGTTCTGGAAAGTACCAGAAAAACTGGTCTAAACCGGTTGAGGTGCAAAACAGCAGACGAGTTACTGGAAAAGAGATGATGTAATTTTCCAAAACCCCTCCTTAAGAGGAGGAGGGAAAAAGAAGTCTTTAAATACAGACTGAACAGATTGAACTTGGTCAATGCAGAGTCGAAGCTGAACTGGAGAGCCGAGCAGAGGGAATTACAGGCAAGAGGCAGCTCGTCGGATCAGAAGGAGCCCAAAAAGGAGTTGGATTTTACCAGTTTCGAGACGATGTTGGAAGTTAATTCTTTTCTTCACCGAGATGGGATTGGATTTAAGCTTTCGTTCATCGATACGTAAACTGGATGAGCTTCCTACTTCTATTAATAGCTTGACCTGGGCCCGTCCAAAAATTCTGATCCTCTAATTTGGGATAGCTGTGCTTGTCTTCGAGGTTCGGCCGGTATCTCTCTCCTAGAGAACTGGAAATATGCCCTTACCATCACAGTGACTCACTAAGGGTCGCCTCAAAATCATGGTAAGCGGACGACCTCATTCTTACTCTGCTCTGACTAAATTGTTTCATCAAATTGGAAGAACAGCATACAGAATAAATTTGGGAGTACTGAATTGGTTACTGGTGAGATTTGCTCGAAGGTGCTTCTGGTTCATGAGGGAGTTGAGGGAGAACATCTTTTGGCTTGATTTGTGAAAGGTTTATGTGAAGGCAGTATCTATAAATCCTCAAGGGCTCTTGAAGTTTAAAATTCCTCAGATAGTAGTCATCGCCTCACTTAGGGAAGAAAGTGTTTATGTACTCATGAAATTTAATCATTATAAAATTGTGCCTGATGCTGTATCCCCTGCTAAAACTATTGATTAAAGCAACGCAAAATGAATAATTCTGGACTATTATTTCACCCTTAATGAACAAAAACATGGTAATGCTTGGTTCACTTAACAACACCAATAAAGGAGGTTTTGACAGGTTTATTAGCTACAGAGTGACAACACCCCTGTGCCCATTTCCAGGGCCCTAAAAATTACCAGAACAGTTAACAATTGCAACGCTAAAGTGAGAGGTGAGCGGCCACAACGCGAGTTTCTCTGGACCAGAAGATCCATCCCTGCTGCTTGGAGGTTCAAGGTAACAGAGTGAAATCAGGGTGTGACTCACGGATTTAAGGTCGTTAATATTCTGGATGAATCACCTCGTCGCAGCCTTAATGAGGCTACTTTAGACAGCTACAGGTAATACCATGGCACTGAAGTAAGCTTCCGGACCCCTTGGAGGAGAGGTTGCAAGCAAAGGTGCTTATCGCTATTTCCAGTGGTTACCTTTGCTTATCGGAAAGCAGACATGGCACCCCAGATGGGACCAGAACGGTCCCAGAAGTGAAGACGCGCTACAGAGGACTGATAGGCGTCGATAGAGCAGCTCTAGAGCGTAAGT
The DNA here is from genome assembly GCF_014905685.2 of Nematolebias whitei. Classification (NCBI taxonomy): domain Eukaryota; kingdom Metazoa; phylum Chordata; class Actinopteri; order Cyprinodontiformes; family Rivulidae; genus Nematolebias; species Nematolebias whitei. Next base: position 11,916 of record NW_023618735.1, read on the forward strand.
AGCTGTTAGTGACTGGGAGACCCCCCAGTCAGTACCCCCAATAGATCACTAGAGGCTAGTGAGGAGGGGTAGAAGGCTTACGAGGGTTACTGACCATAATCCAGAATCGTAGGTAAGCAGCTAGTCTGTCCTAGTCCAAAATGTTAGGATAAAGTCTGGAGACTTTGAGGACCGACGACCTTGACCCGACAAGAAAAGACATAACAATGGCCTCAGGAGAGGCATCTACGAGTGCAGAGCCAGACAAACCCGCGCCGGCTCAGGCGAGCCAAGAAGAACAGAACCCAGTAGACGGAAAGACAGATGGCCAAAAGCCAAGTGTACAAAGTACAGGAGGAAAACCAGCAGAAGGAGTAACCAAGGTGGAAATCATCCTATATGGAAAAGGGTATCATACCTGGAATCCAGTAGTAAGGGAAATATTAAAAGAAAGCAATCCCCAGATATGTGAAAAAGTCCTGGAGCAAGGACTGAAAAGATTTATAGAAGAAAAAGGAGTGTATTGCTGTACAAAAGTCCGGCGGGGAGTTCAAACAGTAGTAGCAAGAGACCCAGGCGAAGCAAAATCAAAAAAGGAAGTTAAAAAATGGTTGCAATGGTGGGTGCAACAGATAGAGGCACGAAAAGATACAACAATAGTGACAGTAATTAGCCCCTCAGTCGAGTATGACCCCATAGTAAAAATTATATCCAAAGTGACAGGATTAGAAGGGATCATCACACACCATCTGGTAAGGGCAACAGCAAAATATAAGGAGTGTGAAGAAGAATTGGCAAGAATGAGAGACTATAGAAAAGAAAGAAAATTAGAGATGGATCCGAAAAGTGAGCAAAGTTCCGTTGCACAAACCCCCGAAGCGTCGGAGAGTGAAGAAGACCAAAGCGAACCAGAGGACGTGGTTTTGAAGAATATACCCCCCTCCCAATTAAAATAGAAGGAGAAAACCCAGGAAGTGCGAGGCCAAAGCAGAGAGCTTACCTTCCAGCCTCTCATCACCCCCCCACGTTTGTGAGCTCCACTCCGAACCTGAGTGCGTACAGGGAGACTCCCAAATACCATTCAGATACGGACGAAGAAGCCAGAGCAGAGCAACTGAGATTATTCGCAAGTATAATCAAAGGAGAAAACGAACCTGAAGAAAGTAATAATGAGAACACAGGGTGTAAAGAGTATCTTAAACAGGTTGACAAGAACTTAGACCTGCTTGCCCAAAGCATAGTGGAAAGGATGGGGAGACTCGAAGTCACTGAAACTGGGTGGGCAGAAAGGGGGTTACGAGGAATGCGAAAACAGGAGCAGAAAGAACCGCTAAAAGACCAGCCGAATAAACAAGAGAATCTTAAAAAGAACCCCTCAGGGGAAACCCCAAAAACTTACGGAAAAAAGAAGGCTAAAGAAAAACACCTAAAACCAGAATCTGAGTCATATTCCAGTCAAGAGGAAGGGGAAAAAGAAAATTCTCAAAAGAAACCAAAAAAGAAAATCAGGCAAACAGCAGGGCTCAAACAGGTTCTAGAACCACTCCCGAAAGAGACTCAATGTGTGAAGTTTCAAAATGGTACCCGTGTATACCAAGTGATAGGGACACCATGGTCTATAGAGGCGGATGCATTACTGGTGTTTACAAATCATAAGTACAAAATCCATAACTCGACCTACATAAAAGCTTTAAAGAAAGTAACCGGTAGGGAGTACCAAGCTGAAATAAAACAACTCACTGGTGAACCAAATAGCAAAGAGCCAAAAACAAGAATGACCAGTGGAGCTGATGCTCCGTATTATGCGATAATACACATCCCAATTCGAAGCTATAAAGAAGCAACCGATAACACCAGCTACCTCAGGGAAATGTTAGAAGCTCTGCAGAGAGGAGTATTCCGAGCCATAGAGTTCGGCTTCAGGCGCATAGTGATAGGAATAGATGGGCTCCGGTCCCATCATTTGCAGTGGGAAACAGCTGAGAGAATAGCGGTCAATTCAATGACGTACCTGGCCAAAGACATGCCAGCGGAAGCCCACTTAAAAGAAATGATTATAGTGACCCCCACTCATCTAGATGAAGATCGGAAATCCAGGGTTGTGGCCGCAATGACAAAACAAGAAGAAAAACCAATCAAAGAACCCCTAAAGTTAGGGAGAGAAGACATAGAAAAATCATCGACACCAGGATCATCACGGGGAGCCAAGAAAAGTGAAGACCCGTTAAGGATCAGTCCTCGGGGTCGAAAATGTCCCTGACCTCACCCTCAGAAAATGACCTGACAAGTTCAACCACAAGACGACGCAGAAGCGGAGCAGACTCACGAGAAGGACAGCCAAAGAGAGAAACATTAACAAAAATACAACCCTTAAACATAGAGAGTGAGGAGGATGACGACGAGAGCTCTCAGGGAGAACCAGATGCAGACCCGAGTCAGGAAGACACCGATGATGAAGGTAGTGCCAGTCTAGAATCAATAGCAGGCCAGTACGACGGTCCAGTTAAACCATTAAGAATAGGACAAAGAAAAGGACAAAAGAAGGGAGTGGAAATACTGGACGTACATAGAGCATCCGAAAGGTTAGCCAGGGACTTGAGTTGGGGCCCGGTACAGGCGAGTGATGGGCGTCGAACTTACATCCCTGAAGCTGGCCAAAATCACTATGACATTCCACCAGTATGGGCAGACAGGTCAGAAGAGACAGTGGAACTGACTGTTAAAGCTACATTGGGAGAGTGGGCCAACATTTTAATGATGCCCTCATACCCCACATTAGCAGCCCACAAACCCTTAACTAGTAAGTTTAGGACCGCGTACCTAGGAATTGTACATGATGTGATGCTAAGAAGAATGAAAAAGACGGCCTACAAGTATGCCCAAGAAACAGAGAAGAAATTGCGAGATGAAATATCGGCCGATGAGGAAGATGATACATACCCGGCCGAGACAAGCCCACCATATCAAGTGCCTGAATCAACCCATGAGCCCAGGCAGGCTAGACAAAACCAAGCCCCAGGCCCAGAAACTGACAGTTATCGTGAGTACAAAAAGCTGAAAACCTTAGTGAGAGAAAAACAACCCCAGGAGACCACCGAAGAATACATCAAAGATGTGTGGCCCATGGTAGTTAGCTCCACTGAGTGTGATGCAGCAAAAAAGTTGTGGCTAGGTAATGTCACCACAAACCCAATGAGTAAAGGGGAATCGGCTCAAAGCCAGTATGAGAAACTAGTCCTAGAAGACATGGACGACGAAGACTCTCACATTCAGCAGGCGAGGATGCGCATGGATCAAGACCAACGCCTCACCCCAGTTTGGTATCAACTTAAACAAGTAATTCCCCCTAAAAGGTATGTTAAAGCCCTAAGGATAGTATCCAAGGGAAGAAGGGGAGAGCTCACCTTTGCCAGAATGCCTCATGAAACTAATGACGCCCAGATAGACCAGGCAGTGAAATCATATGACCTAGAACAGCTGTTCTGGGAAGAAAAGAAGAAAAGTGAGAGCAGGCAAAGCCAAAAACTGCCTAAACCGACACAAAAGGCCCCTCAACAGCCACAATATAGAGAACAGTTCCCGAGACAGCAAGGGACACAGTACAGGGAAAGACCACCGAGGCAGTCAGAGCCACAATATAGAGACCAACAACCAAAACGATTTTCAGCTCCAGCTTCAAACTCCACGCCACATAAGGGTGGTAAATACCTACCCCCAGAAGAATATGCAAAACTGACCCCAGAAGAGAAAAGAGCCCTCCATGAATCCCGTGAAAAAGGGAGTGGAGGGCCAGCTAAATAATGGCAGATAGGTTGCGGGTCACTCTGGAAGATGCCTATTGGGAAGGGGACGAAATCTACACTAAAGTAGAGGGAGAACCTTACCTAATAGATTCCGGAGCAGAGGTGTCTATGACCCGCAGGAACCTAAAAACAGTAGGACACCTGACAGTTCAGTTAGCAAACGGAAAAATTGAAACAATGCCTTACGGGTTATGGCAAGGAATTGTGTGGATAAAAGGGCCTTATAACCTTATGACAATTACAGATCTGAAAGAACTAAAGAAACCAAAAAAAGAACCGAAGAGCCTTAAACAGAAGGTTAGAGAAGTTAAAATCTAGGCTAGTAAAAATAGGGTTCACACACAAACAAGGTGAGTCCGAAGACTGGTATAAACCTGTAAATATCCCTGAAGTGACAAAACAAAAAATAGACGAGAGTGACTTCTCCCCGGCTGGGAAAGAGAAGTTAAAACAAATACTAGAGAAAGCCTCAATAGCCAGATTTAAAAATGATTGTGGAGACCTAGGCCCAAAGTTTGTACATATAATCGAAGGAGGAGTACACCCGCCCGTAAGACAATATCCTCTAAATCCAGGAGCAGTTGAAGAAATGAACAAAATTGTGAAAGAATTAGGAGCGTTAGGAATTATTAGGGAAGAAACAAGCCCCATAACTAACAGCCCAATCCAGGCAGTTAAGAAACCCGAATCCGCAGGAGGAGGGTGGCGACCAGTGATTAATTTCAAAGCCCTTAACAGACGAACAGTAGCCAACAGAGCGAGCCTAATCAATCCGCAGGGCACCCTAAAAACTCTACAAGTGAAAAAGTACAAATCTTGCATCGATTTAGCAAATGGATTTTTCTCTCTTAGGCTGGCAAAACAATCACAGGGAAAGACAGCTTTTACCCACCAGGGAAAAAGTTATGTTTGGCAGCGGCTACCACAGGGATATAAAAACTCTCCTAATGTATTTCAGTCAGTCGTGATGGACGTGCTCAAAGACTTAGGCGCCACAATTTACATCGACGATGTGTTTATCGCAGATGACACAGAGGAAGAGCACCTGGAGAGGTTAGCTAAAGTGGTGCAGCGAGTCACAGAGGCAGGATTGAAACTGAATTTGAAAAAATGCCAGCTTGGACAGTTCCAAGTTAATTATTTAGGGTTTCAAGTGACAGCAGGCCTAGGACTCTCGGAAGGGTATAGGGAGAAACTCGAGCAAATTCAGCCTCCTGAGTCAGAGAACGACTTACAGAAGATCTTAGGGCTGTGTAACTATGTGAGAGATCATGTCCCTAACTATCAGAAATACGCCAAACCACTGTATGCCTGCCTAAAGAAAAAAGAAAATGACAGTCAAACGAATAGCAAGAAATTATGGGTCTGGACAGCAGAAAATCAACAGGACTTAGAAGAACTTAGGAAAAAGATTCAGGAAGCAGTAAGGCTAGAACCAAGAAGCCTAAAGACAAAACTCATAGCTGAAGTCAGCTGCGACAGTGATGATGCCATGATAGCCGTAAAGAACGAAAACGGTGGATTAGTTACTCTATGGAGTTGCACCTTGACCTCAGTAGAGAAAAAGTTTCCTCAGGAAGAAAAAGAGCTAGCAGTGCTTGCTAGATACTGGGGGACATTAAAAGATTTGGCCCAGGGGCAGCCTATTAGAGTAGTGACACAAAGCCAAGTGCACAAGTATCTCAGAAAAGGGACAATGGAAAGTACTAAGGCTACTAACACAAGGTGGGGTAGATGGGAAGATATTCTATTAGACCCCGATTTGGAGATAGGCCCTGCACAGCCAGTGAGTAAAAAAGCAGCCAAAGAAGTGCCCGAAGAACCGAAGCAGCACGACTGGACTCTCTACACGGATGGATCCAAAAAAGGGTCAGATCAGGTAGCACATTGGGGATTTATCCTCAAATATCAGGGGAACGAGTGCTGCCGTAGAAGGGGGAGAGTTCAGGGTAGTGCACAAACAGGAGAAGTTACGGCAGTACTCGAAGGGCTACTAGAATTAACTCACAAGAGAATAAGAACAGCTAAAATAGTGACAGACAGCCACTATTGTGCACAAGCTCTAAATGAGGATCTGGCCATCTGGGAAGAAAATGGATTTGAAAGTGCAAAGGGCAAGGTGGTAGCTCACCATGACTTGTGGAAGAAAATAGCTGAAATCAGGCTAAATCTGACGTTAGAAGTAGAGCACCAGAAAGCCCACACTAGAGAAGGAAAATACTGGCAAGGCAACGAAGAAGTTGACCGTTATGTACAGCAGAGAAAAATAGTCTTTGTCGGGATCGAGGAGTGGGACAGAACCTCCGAAGGTCGGAGAGTCCCAGAGAAGTACGTGGAGCAGGTTGTACGGGGCGTGCATGAGGGTCTAGGTCATGCAGGCGTACAACCCACACGTAAGGAGTTGGAGTGTCAGGAGCTTAGGGTCCCGTTAAAACTGGTCCGCAAGGTGTTGCAAAACTGTGATGTATGTGGTCAATACAACGCAGGAAGGCGAGGGCACCGAGTGGATGGACAGACCATCAAAAGTACCACACCATGGGGCTCAGTATGCATGGATGTAGCTGGGCCTATGGGAGTTACAGGCAAGAAGGGAGAGAAATACCTTCTAGTGCTGGTAGACTCGATGTCAGGGTACGTGGTGGTGAAACCAGCTAGAAAAGCTAATGGCAACAGTGTTGTTAGTATGCTGGAACAGGTCTGTGGGTCGTTAGGAGTTCCAAAAGAGTTGAGAACCGATAATGGGACACACTTCCGCAATGCACAGGTAGATCACTGGTGTCAGACTTTTGGAGTCATGCGCGTTTATTCGCCTCCTTACACACCTCAAGCCAATGGAGTAGCAGAAAGAGCCATAGGTTTAGTCAAAAATTGGATAGCTAAAAATGCTAATACCAAAGAATGGAGTACTAAAACTGTGGAGATAGGTCAGGCCTTGAATGACAGGAGACAAGCTAATAGACCCTCCCCCTCAGAAGAGCTCAACCAACGACGGTTTAGCACGCCTGAAGTTGGGCGGAGCTCTGAGGATAAAGAGGAACAGTCAGACTCTGAGGCCCCATTCAGGGTAGGACAGAAGGTGTGGGTCAAAGCACAGGATCACCCATCAGCAGTTGCAGTGAAGCCCAAATATAACACCACAGACAGAGTGAGAAAAGTGTTAGACAAAAACACAGTTGAGCTAGAGAAGAAAGGGATCCAAGGAATAGAGCAACTGAAGCCAGTTCCTAGCTAGTTGAAACCAGAAACCAGAGTATGGCCACAGAACCAAGCACCATGCTCCCCTATATTAGACTGGCCACTATATGCGGGGGAGTGATACTAAGAAGAACAGTCTCAGGGCTTTGGACGGGTAGGGCCTTGAGCACATTGGAATATGCGAAGAAAGGATACCTGTCAAAGGAAGGAGAAACCTTTAGGTGGAGCTTGCTGGAGAACAATTGTACGCTCTGCCTGAAACCAAGTGGATTACCTCTTCTCTGGGAAGGACCAGGGAAGGAGAAGCCCATCAAGCCTAAAACAAACAAGATGGACGCACGACAGCTGCAAATAAAACCTGTAAAGGTGATGGACGCATTCATTTGTGGAGAATGCAGGATTACCACATTACCTCGAGCAATTATCATCACACAATGGGACATAAGCGGCAAAGGCCCACAAGACTGTGCATGCGAGTGGGATGGAACCGAAGTAAAATACTGTTCAGCCTGTGACACACAGATGGAGGAAGGCCAACTACTGCACTCTGAGAGGGCAATGGGCTGGCAAGTAAGGAGGTATCACAGTCCCCTCAAATCTTTCAAAGCTCAACTTGATGAGGAGGAAACCAAGACCTCGGAGGGATCCCTGACTGAACAGCAGTATGACCAAGAACTCATCTACAGCTCTTTAAAGGTAACACCTTCAGCCCCACTACTATATCCAGAACTAGGAGAACTAGATGAAAGAAAAGAGAAGCAGCAGCACAGGAAAAAGTTAGATCCCAGAGATTTGCTCGAGCAGGCTGTACAACGAGCCTGGCCCTATGATTCTTCGAGGGGTAAGAAAAGAAATGCCCCCCTCGGTACTCAGCAGTATCCCTTAGTTTTTAGAGTACTTCGAAACCAAACAGGCGCAGGGAGTAAAAAAGAAGAAGCAGGCATGTTACCTGACGAAGAAACCGGTGAGGCTAAACAGAGAAGCTGGACAGGGCCCTGGGAATTAACAACATGGGCGCAGCTGATTACGGAGGTAATCATGAACCAAGAAGTCCCCCTGGTGCCCCTGCCAGACGTCCCCCGAGAGACCGGAACCAGACGTAATAACCTGTACTATTATACTACTAGTCTAGATGGATGGGCCAGGCATGAAGCTAAACCCATGCAGAAAACAGTCGAATTCTTGGTAACCCCTGAAGCTTGGGAGAGGAAAGGAGTGCTCAGATCCCCGGAACTGCTGCACAGAGGGCAGGAACGCCCACAAAGCCCGACTCCACCCAGAGGGTTAAAGTTTCCGTGCAGATGGTCATTGCACCATACCAGGGCGTATACTCGGTGGGAGCTGCAGTCCACCCGATCCAGGAAGAAGGAACGTGTCTGGTGGGAGCCACAGCCCACCCAATTAAGGAATACAAAAACTGCTCGGAGGAGCCAGTAGCAAACAAAACAGAGAAAAAAGGACTGAAAAGTTGGGCCAAAAAAGCATTCCAAGGAAAATGGAAGCATGCGGACAAGAAAGCGCGCAAGTAGAAAATGAACAAGGGGTCGCTGAACTCATCGCTGAGAGTCATTGCAAGAAAAGAAAAGGTAAAGAACCTCTAAGTAAAAAAAATAAAAAACCCGAGCCACATCTGGAAGAAAATAGGGCACGTAAAACAAGTCAGGCCTATTGAAACATGTCGTGTTGAAACCAGTGCAATAGCAGCCTTACCAACATGGAAGTATAAAGTAAATGCCTTTAATACTCAGAGTAGCCACACAACTGAAGAAGAAGTGCAGAATATGTTGTTTCAAGCACCCAGAACTGAGATATATAAACCGGCCCTGCTTGTAAGAGGCCAAGTGGTGGAATTAGACAGACCAAAGAAGGACTTTTCAAACTTCTTGGCAAAAACAAGAAATTATTATAATTCACATTTGCAAACATTTAGAGAAGCAGATCTCACTAGAGCTAGCCACAGAGTCCCAGGCCTAACCCTGTTGAGTGATAACTTAAAATTCCCATATAACCCTAGCCCGATGGGAACACCATGGATCTTTAATATGGTCCAGATGGAAATAAAGAATAAGCTAGTTACACTCAAGTGGGGCCCAAACTATGAAGAACCTCACCAAACAGAATACTGCGAGATCTCTCTGGGAGGACTGATAATCTGGGCCACGAGCCCAACGCTGAGAACAAAAATCAACAAGAGAATAGCGGAACCAGAATGAGTGGTGATTGAAAACACCCAGTTACCCCTGAAAATGTTGTATGATCGAGTCCAAACTCCACTTGACAGGTGGAATTCACATCCCGCACGAGCGGCAAATAGAGTAAAAGTATCTTACAGAGGACACCCGCTGATCAGCCTGACAACAGCGCTGACAGAGATGGGAGAAGCCTACGACCAACATAAGGCCGCAAGAGAGGAGCTGGTGGAGCGAGTAATGGGAGAAGCAATGGAGAGATATGGTGATTGGGATGAAATGATTAGCTATCTTGGCGATCAGCTTGAGCCAACGGAGGGACCCCTAGGAGAACCCTCTGAATGGTCGGTCAGACAATGGAAGTGGGTGTGGCGAGGATTAAGACCAGACTTACACCACCCCTCACCGCTCAGTGTAGAACTTTATAAAGGGCGAGTAACAAATAGAGATCCCAGAGGATCTGGATCCGAGCAGCCCACGTGTCCGGTCTACCAGAAGACAAGATACCCTAAGCGAGAATCAAAATCTGCCTATAAGAATTATAAGATATCGGGAATCTACACCATTTCACGATCACTGTCCTTGGACAAGAAAGGCTTACACAGTACACGTCCTATACCAACGTAATCCCCTGATAACGCAAATAGAGACATTAGCAGAACATGGTCCAACTGCACTTCAATATCTAGAGGCCCTTTGTAAGGCTCAACGGAAAATAACTGCAGGACCTAACCCTCAACAAAGTTGGAGCCTCTCAGGACCCCAACTTGAACCCGAAAAATGGCTGGTAACTCAATGGAAATGGGTGTGGAAAGGACTACAACCAGGGCTGCCACACCCTTCTCCTATATACCAAGAATTCCTTAAAGGACGAGTATCGACAGCCCGCAGACACTCAAAGCCAAGACATCGAGGACGAAGGAGCAAGGGCCCCTCTCGAAATGATTCAAATGAGAAACAGAAACTCCAACAATGATGATCCAAGCAGCGATGAAAGCGATGATGAAGCGACCCCAAACCGACCTATGGACTGTCAAAGGATTATGATTTTGGATAAAGCAACCTGCCTACGAACCCTGCTGCGGGGACTCGTAGTGTTAATAGGCTTAGCAATGTTGTTGGTTATCTTATACCAAGCCGGAGTCAGACCCTGGAGCCTGACACATGTGGCAGTTGCCCATGGAAAATCAAAATATGCAGACATGAACTGTTGGGATATCGCTACACAGAATATTTCCTTGCCATGGAACCCGGCAAAGAGCACCCAAAACCAAATAGCAGCCTGGAATAAAGTAAAGAAAGAGGGTCATCAGGCATGGATGAACAGACTGAAAGTCACCGCAGGATGGAGCGCGGCTTTAATGGCCGGAAACCTAACAGTAGCAGACCATTCCATCGAACCAGAATCTGACGGACCCAATTGGGTCGTCACAAATCTAATGATACTACCAGAGAAAAGAGTCATCGGAATAGCAATTTTAAAAGATCAGATCAAACGATCAACAAGATGTAACTGGATACAGCCCCAGGACGGACCCCCCGAGTGGCATTGCGATTGGATATGTCGACCGTTGATTGGATTAAAGCATCAAGGCTACTGGGACCGAGAAGTAATTCTTCCGGCCCCACCTAAAAACGACAGCTGCCAGGCGATTCTCCCTCGTCGGGAGTTCTGGGGCGACATCCACTTAGATTGTGACCGGATCCCCCCTCTCATTCGAAGGAATCACACAGGTAAAAACCTGAATTCGACCAATAATAAGGTAATCCACACAATACGATATGAAAGAACGCTCAAAATAAATGCTACAGACTGGGGATCTAACAGGCGCCCTACACCGCCTCCCCATGCCACGGTTAAGGTCAAAACGAAGCAGGTATATCAGTACCAAACAACAGAGATAAATGGGATAAAAATAATTTCCAGACCTGACCTGAAAGAGCAATGTATGAAGACTAAAATGAGTAAGCTACCATATTGTTGTTGGAACCTATATTCTGAATGCCAAACTCAAAATTATCTACCCATAACTCCAGTACAGAATCAGCGTTATTATTACTGGAGTTGGGCAGCCATATTCCACCCACATAATGCCTGGCATGAGAACTGGTTGAATGC
>NW_023618735.1:23300-24352 GCF_014905685.2 Nematolebias whitei
GCCATATTCCACCCACATAATGCCTGGCATGAGAACTGGTTGAATGCAACATTACCATGGGTCTGGATTGCGTCTGGGCTGACTCACTTCGAAGGTGACTTCGTGGAGAGGTATGCCAGGACTCATGAGGGCCTCATGGGACCATATTATACAGACATGTATATACAGAAACTACCAAAATCAGATGAGCTTCTCAATGCACCTAAGGGCGATTTTGACAAAATAGACAAATGTGTAGCCGAGCGAATTTTTCTTAGTCTTAACAACTCGGTGTGGGAGAGTAGTGGAGCATCGCCTAGATGTAGATTATGGGAGACAGAGGTCGCCGTTATGTCCACATGGCGATATTACTGCACAGAATTACGTAGACAACAAATGGTTAAAATCTTGCTCCAAACATGGCATGAATATCACCAACGAGATGACTCTAGAACATGGTGGGGGTTTCAGGAAGAAGAAATTAGAGAATGGGTAGCCCCATGTTTGCAACTTTCAAATAACTACTGGATTAAGTATCAGTATTTGGCCACGGTCTATTCTAAAGAGCAAGACATATGGGCCAGTGCCCTGTATAGACCGGATAGGTATGTTAGTCCCAGACCATGGCACATGACTTGTGATAAGGCAAAAACACAATGTGTCATTACATTAGCTCGAAGGCCTTGTGGTACGATACCAGGATGGGAAAGCTACTGTAAGAGTTATTATGGGTCTGAATACACCTTGCACGCAGCGAAGGTAGTGTGGAAAAAATATAGCGGCAAGTGGAGAAGATCAATACCTGAGGGTACCTGCGTAGATAAGATATTAGGATATCAGCTTCACGCCAGGAAACAAGTTCAAGGAGTAATAGTCCCCTTTGTCTCAGATTCAATGATAGCTTTAGTAGAAGGCCACGCAGTGAGACGCAGCCTATGCTTAGGCGATGAGATAGATGGCTATGAGTGGGTAGGCCCGAATAAAATCTACTTGAATCTCACATGCCAGTATCCAGAGGAAAGCTGGAAGAAATGTGGCACACATGAAGATGAACACACTTGCGCATGGTATGA
>NW_023618735.1:24452-31786 GCF_014905685.2 Nematolebias whitei
GGTCATTGCATTTTGCTGGAGGACTGCTATCCGACAGGTCTGTCTATGAAATGCCCATGTATGCATACATTGTATTTGTATCTTGAATTCTGAGTACTTGTAAATCTGTCGAATAAATCTCTTTGAACTAAGGAACTGCTTCAGCTGTATTGAACACCAAATGTGGTTCTCATAAGCCACGTCAGTCTGCCATATTTTTTACAATATTCAGTATTTCTTCTTTGTTGGTTCCTTCAAGAAATATACTGTTGGTACAACCTGTAACTGTAGAATTCACATTTGTATCCACTTTTGGTATTTTGTTTGCAAGACTTGGGCCAACATTTACAAAACAATGATTAAACTCATTTACAATTTCATATTGATCATGGATCTCATTACCATCCTTTACAAAGTATTGTGGAACATTTGGTTTAGTTTCATGATTTTTCAGAACACTATTCATTATTCGCCATGTTGCCCTCATATTACCATTACTTTTGTCTAATAAATTACTATAATATTCCTTCTTTTGTTTTCTTATTATCCATACCAACTTATTTTTATACTTCTTGTATCTTTCTTCTGCTTCTTTTGTTTTTAGTTTTAGGAAGCATGCATACAGGTGGTTCTTTTTTTACAAGCATTTTTTAACCCTTTAGTCATCCATGGTTTATCAACAACATTACGCTTTGTATCATTTTTTTGCACACAATTTTTTTCATACAGTGTTCCTAAAATATTAATGAATACATCATATGCTTTGTTTACATCATCAACATATACATCCATCCAATTTTGTTTCCGTAAATCGTCTATTAAATTATGATAAGCTTTTTTTGATGTGTTTATTATTTTTTATTATTAGTGAGCCTGAGTGTTACCGGATCCAAGCAAACAGTTACCAGAACACACCCTGTCAAAATAAGAGCTCCTGGATCCTGTTCCAGCAGCAAATTAAACATGGAGTCAAACCAAATCAAGATGGCCGCCACAGCTAACACAGTTTAGGTCACAGGAAAATACGTGTCCCTCAGTGAAATGTGCAGATATTGAACTAACATTTGGTGTGGTAGTAGCTGACAGTAATCCAGAATAAATGTTCAAGTATGAACAGATCAGGTGTAATATCACTTGTCTGCTTTCCGATAAGCAAAGGTAACCACTGGAAATAGCGATAAGCACCTTTGCTTGCAGCCTCTCCTCCAAGGGGTCCGGAAGCTTACTTCAGTGCCATGGTATTACCTGTAGCTGTCTAAAGTAGCCTCATTAAGGCTGCGACGAGGTGATTCATCCAGAATATTAACGACCTTAAATCCGTGAGTCACACCCTGATTTCACTCTGTTACCTTGAACCTCCAAGCAGCAGGGATGGATCTTCTGGTCCAGAGAAACTCGCGTTGTGGCCGCTCACCTCTCACTTTAGCGTTGCAATTGTTAACTGTTCTGGTAATTTTTAGGGCCCTGGAAATGGGCACAGGGGTGTTGTCACTCTGTAGCTAATAAACCTGTCAAAACCTCCTTTATTGGTGTTGTTAAGTGAACCAAGCATTACCATGTTTTTGTTCATTAAGGGTGAAATAATAGTCCAGAATTATTCATTTTGCGTTGCTTTAATCAATAGTTTTAGCAGGGGATACAGCATCAGGCACAATTTTATAATGATTAAATTTCATGAGTACATAGGATACACTTTCTTCCCTAAGTGAGGCGATGACTACTATCTGAGGAATTTTAAACTTCAAGAGCCCTTGAGGATTTATAGATACTGCCTTCACATAAACCTTTCACAAATCAAGCCAAAAGATGTTCTCCCTCAACTCCCTCATGAACCAGAAGCACCTTCGAGCAAATCTCACCAGTAACCAATTCAGTACTCCCAAATTTATTCTGTATGCTGTTCTTCCAATTTGATGAAACAATTTAGTCAGAGCAGAGTAAGAATGAGGTCGTCCGCTTACCATGATTTTGAGGCGACCCTTAGTGAGTCACTGTGATGGTAAGGGCATATTTCCAGTTCTCTAGGAGAGAGATACCGGCCGAACCTCGAAGACAAGCACAGCTATCCCAAATTAGAGGATCAGAATTTTTGGACGGGCCCAGGTCAAGCTATTAATAGAAGTAGGAAGCTCATCCAGTTTAAGTATCGATGAACGAAAGCTTAAATCCAATCCCATCTCGGTGAAGAAAAGAATTAACTTCCAACATCGTCTCGAAACTGGTAAAATCCAACTCCTTTTTGGGCTCCTTCTGATCCGACGAGCTGCCTCTTGCCTGTAATTCCCTCTGCTCGGCTCTCCAGTTCAGCTTCGACTCTGCATTGACCAAGTTCAATCTGTTCAGTCTGTATTTAAAGACTTCTTTTTCCCTCCTCCTCTTAAGGAGGGGTTTTGGAAAATTATATCATCTCTTTTCCAGTAACTCGTCTGCTGTTTTGCACCTCAACCGGTTTAGACCAGTTTTTCTGGTACTTTCCAGAACTTTGTTTTGCTCAAAAATGCGTCATCATGAGATGAGCTGAGTTTGAACTCCATGACTTCTTGTTCTCTTCCTACTGCTCGAGGCAAGCCCAGGCCTGTCCTAGGTGAACATGTCTGGACTTGTTCACTGTTACATGAGGCCTCAGCACTGCTCTTCAACTTCAACACTTCACAAGTAAAAGTAAATCACACAATCATACAATAGATTATACAATTTCTTAAAGATCAATACTTTCATTAGTTGATTATTTGTTGATTATTAGTAAAACAGTAAAACACTTTTTTGGTTACACATTATCATCTTTAGCTTGATTTAAAGCAGGAGTTCAGTCCTTCTGTTCTCAGCTGCTGAGGAGAACTTTGATCAGGCTTCACCTTTATTAAAGCTGGTCGTCTGTCATGCATCATCACTACAGACACCTGGTTTATTGACACCCCCTTCTTGAAGTCGGATCTTTCTCCTCTTTGGCACCAGGTTCGCTGTAACCTAGCCCTCCTGTTCTCCCTCCCAGGAGTCAACCACCGTCATGTTGTCCAGGTCTGCGTTTGAAGAGGACTGCCCCGCCTGGTCTTCATCCGGCGCTGCTCGCTTCCTGGGTGCCCGGACCTCCTGGGCCGGGACGGCGGATTGACCTGGTAGGTCGATCTCCGTTAGGTCAGCCGATCTAGTAGACTGAAGGGTCGGTGGGATCTCAGTCAGGGGTGAACCTACAGGAGTAATGTTTTCTATTATGACCTGCCTCCTGATTTGTGGGGTTGTGGCAACTAAATTGGGCATTTGACGGAGCTGTTTCAGCCGCATAGGGACAACTTGCAACACTTCAGATTCAGCTGTTTCTGAATGGGTCAAGCCTTCTGGTGTTAAGATCGGAGGCTCAGAATCAGATGGGCTGGTTGGGTCAGTGAGGACCGTGCCATTGGTACTCAGAGGACCGGACCGGCTCGCCTCGCTACTTAAATACCTGTCAAAGTCATCCAGGTAGTTTTCCAGGAGACTTAGATCGTTATGATCTAATGGAAGTTCAGTCAACCTTCTAGGGGATATCTCCACCTCCATGGGCTTGGTTTCATTATGGGATTTAGTTGGGAAAAGGTCAGGTGGGCCATTAGTTGGTTCCTGGGGCTGGCTGGCTATCTCGGTTGGGGTGGTGGGGACACTAACACTGGCTCGTCTACCTTCTTCCCTAGCTACCATGGGTACGGAGACTACCGGAGGGCTAGTTGTTAACACTGCCGTTAAAATGACCATGATAGTTGAGGACGTGAGCTCTTGGGGCTCCTGTGTGACCCCAAAGGAGGGGTCGTGAACCAAGGGCAACCCTGTGGCCAGATGGTAGGCTATGTAGTGAACCTAACCTGATGTCAAACTAAGCCTAAGGTCAAAACACTTGACCTTAAGAACCTTGTGGGACATTAACTGTCATTTCATTGATCTGCATCCAGAAATACAGTTTGACCTATCCTGAGACTTTCTTTCTTGAATTAATCAAGTGGAAAAGACAATTCTCTATGATCATTACTATTTTACAAATGTTTTGATAATCAAATTGTGTTAGTTCAAACAATGTTTACAGGTTGAAGAGAACTACTCATTTTTATTTACATAAACAGTAAGTAATGATTTTTATTCCTCATTCAAAGAAGAAATCAGGTTAATATGCATTTCTTGATTTTTCTGTCTTCAATGAGCAAATTTGTAAGTGTGTTAAAGTTCAGGTTTCGGTCAACTAAAAAAGTTTACTGAAAAGAAATGTCATGTTTAACTTTTACAGAAGATACAGGAGAGTTTGACTCCACGAAGTCTGGTTTTCTCCAATAATCTTTCTGTCTGTTTTAAACAATCTTAATCTCTATCCTTGAATTTTCATAACACCTTACATCACAAACCACACCTCTGTTCTGGTCCATCCACCAATCAAAAAGCTCTAAAATGACCCGGAAGTCGAACCCATTTAAATGTGGCAACTTCCCGGTTCTCTCAGAGTGTGCTCGGATGCAGCTCATGGAGAAGTGTCAAAAAAAGGTCTGATGTCTGTGTCGAGTCTCTGTCGAAGAGAGACGCGACGAGATGAAAAGAGCTTAAAGGAGTAGAGCTCTGAAGGAGTTCAGAGTTCTCGAATCCAGAATGCAGGGACGATTTTGGGAATTATAACTTCTGTTTGGATAACCACGCACGACTCTCGAAGTATTTTAGCTGTTCTCAACGGAGACGCTGAAAGAGTCAAAAGAAGGACTTCACGCCGACCTGACCTATCATCAACCAGGTAAAAGTTCTATTTCGACCAAGCGTACCGTGACCAAGCTGAGATCTGAAGGAGCGTGCCCGTTTCTGGTCAAACAGATAAATTCCCTCACACATCTCTCTGTAAGATAAATCTCCATTTTCCATCTTTAAACTCTCCTTTCTCCTAAAATCATTACAGATATTTTAGAAATGTCTGAAGCAAAGTTCTCAATCACCGCCGTGTGATTGATGTCTGCTGTTCTGCTGAGAAGTGAGGACAATCGCCGTATTGTCCCACTTCCTGTGAAACTAGCCATGTTATTGTTTTCATATTTTGCCAAATTAATGTAAATGTTTGATGTTAAACTTTGATTCTGCAAATAAATGACCGCATTCATTTTGATGGGTCAAAGATAAATAACGTCTCTCGTTACATTTCTGTTAAATTCAATGCACGACATTTACACAGTCAGAAAAATGAAGAACCCGTGAAATGTATGAATATATCCTGCATATGTCATACTACAGCTACATGCCTGGTAGTTTTATTTGTGTTTTCCCAGAGTTTTACAATTACTGGGTAATATGTGGCTCCTGGAGGGATGGCTGTTCTAGGTATATAGGGTTCAGAGCCCTCAGCCGAGGTCCAGATGATCTTGCAGGTGCTCTCTATCTCCCAGCACTTTTCTGCAGACACCCGAGGGAGGCTGGCGGGCTAATCAGAGACCAAAATACCATGTACTCCAGTCGCGATTATAACTTTAGAGTGGCAGCCCTGGCACCACCAGGTCGGACCCACGGCCCATAGAAATCGGGTATCTTCCAACCCCAAAAGGCAATAACAGCAGACCGTTTGAGGTCCTATTGCTGTTAAATTGTTGGGGCGCTGAACCTGCATTTTGACTGTTGTGGCTTTTTTGGTTTAACCTTTTCCCTTAATTATTTCTTAGAGTGAGGTTTTCTTAAACCGATAAAGGGTGGTTCTGCCCTGTCGTCTGGTGACCCCACAATAGGTGCGGGTAATGAATTTCTCCCACTCTTCCAATTGGTTTAATTGTTGGGTAGTGATCACTGTTTTCCAATCACAGTACCCAGGTAACAGTAACCCTGAGGTGTTTGAGATGCCGTATTCTCTATATGTAATGCTAATGTATCTTTCCTGCCCTGTAGTTTCTATTTTTTGGATTTTGCATACGTCACCACAAGGGGTTATTCTAATCCTCTGGATCTGCTGGTGGTCGTACACTTTCTCCTCACAGTGGCAGAGGATGATCTCTCCGGTATTTGTCATTACTACGAGTTTGTCCGGAGCTGTGAAAGCGAACGCCCAGTTGCTGTAGACTGTCGCTGTGGTCAGGACGTAGAACAGCATCTGCATTCTGCTCCTTATGCTTTCTAAAAAGAGAGTACATGTAATATAACATGGCAAAATAATAACAATGAAATCAAGGTCTGCTTTTACTCTCGGTCCTCATCATGTGTTGAAACACTCAACTTCGTATTGCTGGGCCTATACAGGCCGTCAGCTATCCATTGAGCATTTACCAGACCGATGACACCTCGAGTTTACAGGATTCAAAAATAAAATCAAACATAAAAAGAGAAAAATAACATTGAAACACTAAATCAATCATTCAAAGTTAATAAAAGTTAGCCTAAGCGGGAAGGGGTAAAGCTGTTGTTGGTTATTTGATTACTTCTGTTATTATCTCGTTAGATTGGCTTGTCTCATCATCCTCCTGAGATTCTGCGGCCTTCGCTCCCCTCCGGTGCAGGGGGAGCTGGATCAGGTCTTGGCTTAAAGATAGCGGCATAGGTCATCATCCACACCACTATAGGCATTGTGGTGCAGAGGCTGGCCCAATAGGCTATTGCACATATTCCCCAGACCAGACTCCATCCAATTAAGATGGCCAACTTTTTGGTCCATTTACGTCTGTTCTGTGGTTGCAAGGATACTATCTGATACAGCATATTTGCCAACACCGTTACGGCTACCGTCCCTTCGACTATAGTTGCTACTATTCTCCCTGCGGTACCTCCACAGCTTGTGACTGGTATTGGCACAGGAGTAAGTGCTGCCATGCTGAAATTATAATCTTTTGCAGATAGGTGAGTTTGATTCTTCCTAACAGATAGGTAACAAAGAAATGAGGTGATATCTCAGGTCTCCTGAGTATCACATGGGATACAATCACTCTAGCGTACGTCTGAACTGCCACTGGAAATCTTATCAACCTTTCCTTACTCCAGTCTCCTGTGTGGCAGTAGCACATCCATGCAACCATCGTTAAGAAGTATTCTATATTGCTCCCAATAAAATAGGCTGGACATTCTGACAAAATGGTAAGATTGGGGGTTATCGTAGCCTCTGTCTCCCAATCTATAATACTCACATCGGTTGTTGGAGTATAAGACATGCAGTCGTCTTGGTTGTCCATAGAAATTTTGAATTGCTTCTGTCCTGATCCTTGCTCCTTACTGCTCCCGGGGTAAGAGTGAAGCTGTTTCCCTGTTTATCTAATTTAAAGCTGAGCCGCACCCTACTCTGGTGGGGGTGGCCTATAGCTCCTCCTCCATGGGCGGCATCCAGCTCTGAGGCACTCTTGCAAGAAAACACGTCCTAATAAGGCAAGAGCTATCACTCCGAT
>NW_023618736.1:0-11855 GCF_014905685.2 Nematolebias whitei
ATGCTCTACTTGCTCCCCATTCCTGTCCTGCCAAACATCGAAGTATATTGATAATCTTTTTACATTTGTCTGTGACCTTGTCTATATGGCTGTTCCAAGTGAGTTTCTCATCTAACCACATTCCTAAAAATCTGACAACTTTTGCTTGTTCCAGTGTTTGGCCATAAAGCTTCAGGGCCATGGGTGAAATTTTATGTCTTTTTGAGAAGCAAATAACCTGTGTTTTTGTGATTGATAATTTAAATCCCCATTTTTTGGACCATTTTTCCACCTCATCCAGTGCAGACTGCATTTTTTTTTTTTTTATTTTTTTTTTTTTTTCTGATGGCCTCCCTTCTCCCCTTACAGCCATCCTCTCCACACCATTATTATGAAATATTTATTATAGTGACTATCTAGTGTAGGTTTTTTTTTTTTTTTTTTTTTTTAATAGGATAGAAAGAAAGAAAAGACAAAGTAAGACTCCAAAATATAAGAAATATACACAAAGAGAGCACACGTCAAAACACCCGGCCACTGTCTGTTCACCTGCAAAGAACATGACAAAACACAGCAACAAAATACATATGTATAAAGAACTTAAAATATTCATGGCTTTGCAGTAAGTTTCCATAAATATATATACCCACACCTACGCCTATATACATACATACATACATACACATGAATATACACTCACATACATATCTATATATCTACATATAAAGCCTACATAAGCATCCCTGCTTCTATTTGTGTGTGGTTGTGAGCATGCATAAGTGTATAAGGCTTCTCTAATAGAACATTTATTAGTAACTGTGAAGCAGCAGAGACCCGACCCCCAAGACCAGAGGCAGACGAAAAAGGGGGGACCAGAGCCCAAGACCCCAGGAGGGACCCCGACCGCGGAGCCCCCAGAGCCACCCACACAGGACGAACCACTCACCCACCCCCCAGAACGGGCCACAGGGGAGAACCGGAAGATCCCCACCAGCAACCACATACAGTGACCCCCCGGGGCCAACAGCGACAAACTCATAGGCCTCCATCGGCACCCGCCGCACCGATGTAGGTCCAGGTCCAGGCACCGAGGCCCGGGCACCGAGGACTCACACCGCCCAGGCCAAGGCCCGACAGGGCCAGAGGACCCGAGCCCCACCAGGCAGACACCAGGCCGAGCCGACACACGCCCAAGCGCCCAGCCCCCGATACCAAGGGCCCCAAGCGCGCCGGCAGGCAAGGGCACACCCCACCAGGGGGCCGCGCGATAGGGGCGCGATGCCAAGCATCCCCAGTTGTATCAAAGAGGGGGCAGTCCGAGTCTCGGCCTAACAAATACCCATTCATACACAGACACAATCACACAATCCCAACCTCAATCTCACATTCACTCACTCAAAGACATACAATAACGATACATTTCATTCTTATTCCCGATACGCACTCTATACCCCCCAGGTCCAAGACATGTACCCGCCCTCTACAGGGGGCAGCCCATGCCCAAACCCAGGAGGTAAACCCATTCATTCTTGAGCGGAGAAGAGCCAATACCCCAGACCCGGCCCAGGCCATGCCCCGCCGACAGGACACCCCCCCACCATGAAGAGGACACGCCACCAAGACTGCATTTTCTTTTTAACATAATCTATATTTCGACCTTTCATCCAAAGAGCCCCATCATCTGCATATAAAGATTTACCAATGCTACTTTCAACCTGAGAAAAAATGTCATTTATCATTATATTAAACAACAGTGGACTACAAACACTACCCTGTGGTGTTCCGTTATCTACTGTGTGTAGCTCTGAATACTCTGTTCCAACTCTTACTTGAATTTCTTTACCTAACAAAAAGTCTTTCACCCAATTATATGCCCTACCCTTAATTCCTATTGAATTTGACTTTATAAGTAATCCTTCTTTCCATAGCATGTCATATGCTTTTTCTATGTCAAAAAGTACAGCGACCACTACCTCTTTGTTTGTCTGTGCTTTCCTGATGTCCGATTCCAAACATAGAACAGAGTCCATTGTACTACGACCCCTTCGGAATCCATTTTGATATGGTGACAAAAGTTCTCTGCTTTCTAAGACATATGTTAGTCTTCTCTGTGACCATACGTTCCATAATTTTACATAGATGGGAAGTCAGTGCTATTGGTCTATAACTAGACGGATCTGAAGGATCTTTCCCTGGTTTTAGGATAGGCACTATGGTTGCTTGTTTCCATATTGATGGATGTTGACCTTTTTCCCAAATCATGTTGTACATTTTTAATACGGTCTCCAATGTTTCATCTGTCATATGTGCCAACATTTTATAGCATACATCATCCTTCCCAGGTGTGGTCTGGCGCGCATTATTAATTGCTCTTTTTAATTCGCATAAAGTCAGAGGTAGGTCTATAGGGTCTCCAGTTATCTCCTGTTTTCCTAATACATTTGGATTATCTGTCATTATTAGGTTTCTGTAATTTCTTGCCTCATCTGATAGATTGTCTGAGCTGTGTATTTTCTTAAATGTTTGTACTATAAGTTCTGCTTTCTCTTGATTGCTGACAGCCATCTTGTCCCCGCTAAGCACTGGTAACTCATAATTTCTTCTTATCCCACTCATTCTCTTAATCATGTTCCATACGTCTGACAGTTGCACCTCCCTGCCAATACTATTACAATATTGCCTCCAAAATGTGCGTTTTTTAGTTCTTATTGTTTTCCTAACAACTGCTTGTGCCCTTTTATATTGAATTAAAGCTTCATATGTGTGTAACTTTTTGAGCTTCCTAAATATTCTATTTCTTGCTTTAATGGCTTCACTACAGTCATTATTCCACCATGGTACTCTCTTGCCACCTTTATTTCCTGTGGTTTTAGGTATCGTTTCTTTTGCATTCTGGATTATTTCATTGACTAACCTTTCATTTAATTTGTCTACATCCATCATATCATCTTTTTTGATATCCCCACACCTTATTGCACTTGTTTTTTGATAATTGTTCCAGTTAGCTTTTTCTAGTGTTGTGGTCAAGACCACCTAACCCGAGACCAAGACAAGTCAAGACCAGAGTGTACCGAGACCGAGACAAGACCAAGACTTTTAGGGTCCGAGACCAAGACAAGACCAAGACTTTTAAAGTCCGAGACCAAGACAAGACCAAGACCGAGGGAGGGCGAGACCAATTCGAGACCAAATCCACAAATAAAATAAAAAAATAAATAAAATGTTATTATAAAATATTTTTATAAAGTTATGAGCCTTTTTAATGTGTCAAAACTGATGATTTTACCAGACAGTAATGTTTTTACGTTTTTAAACAGTGTTGTTTGTGAAATGAATTTTGTACTGCAATGTCTTTTGTACACAACTTGTGCATGCTTACTTTAATTTATTTAAACTCTAATTTAAGTGACCCATTTTGATCCTAATAAAACAAAACTCAAGATGCATTTACCTTCTTTTGGTCTCTTGAAGTCAACATGAAATACTGGGCAGTATAAATGCAGTCTTTAGGATTAAATTGGAAACTTGAAGTCAGTTACTTTCTAAAATTGTTTAATTTTCATTTAGACTTGTGTATTTGCTTGGGGATCTTCCATTGTATGATCCAAGGCACATTAAGAAAAAAAACACAGTATCATAAAAATCACCCAAGAAAACTTAGTAGCTTATTCATATTCATAAAGTTTCAGAGAAATAACTGCACTGCACGCAGCCAGGAATGTGAACAAAAACTACTACAGAAAGAAAACCACGAGGCTAATCAATTTCAACGCTGCAGCTATACAAAGCAACACAAAGTTTGCCCGATGCATAACTACTTCAAAAAAATCCCACTTTGGCTGTGGCTGCATTTTGGAAGGAGTCGACGGGGGAGAGGACAGCCCCCGGAGGGCAAAACGTCAGTCTTTCCACAAAAAAAAACAAAAAAAACTGTCCAGATGACTAACTGATTATTGGAGTTTAAAGAAGTGTTTCATTGCATTTAAGAAATATGAGTGATTGCAACATTCTGTGGCCTAAACGTGCACGATGGGGTCTCATTAAAATGCCTCCTCGACTGAAAACCCTTTCCACTGGTGCAGAGGAGGCAGGGACTGATAGGACCTTCATTGCCAAATTGTGCAGTTGTGGAAATCTAGTGTGGTTTTTTTGCCCAGAAGACAAGTGCATTGTCTGTGTCAAAGTCACGGATGGCATCAAAGTATTTCCTTATCTGTGTGTGTATGCTTGAATCCTGGTCTGAGCTGTGCTTTTTGTATGCCTTGTAGCGGGACAGAAGGCGAGGGTATTTGTTTGGTGGCGAATCACTGGCTGCGGCTGGATCCACATTCACAACTTCTGAGCAGGTGTCTTCTTTCATGTCCATCATCTTCTCCACCTCTAAGATCAATGTTTCTGAAAAACACAAACACAATGACTGAGTTAGATTTAAAAGGATATGCACATATCAGAGTTGAATTAAATACATTTAGGACCTTTTATTAGGGGCCTCCGATGTGCGTCCCATCAGTGTATGAATGTGATAAAGCTCTGATTAGTCTCCTTTGAATGATTTGTTCAATTAGCTTTGTAGAGATCTAATAGAGTGCCGTATGAATGTGTAAATGAGGCACAGATTGTAATGTAAAGTGCTTTGAGTGTCTGATAAGATAGAAAGGTGCTATATAAGTACAGTCCCATTTAATATAAAAGTGAGTCAGGATTGTGTACAATAGGCATGTTACCAGCCTAAATATAAAGAATATCTGTTTCAATAGGCTCAGAATGTACAAAATATGTTTTTATGACAAAAGTAAACAGATGAAATGAAGACTATGAATTCCACTGTAAGACTAGTTAAGGCTTTTATAGACAACTAATTTGAAATATTTTAGGATTTATGATTTTGCAAATAAGACATTTATTTTCAGCAGAGAAAATATATACTGACCTGTCAGTGTCTTCTTAAGCTCATCTCTGAATTTTTCACTGATGTTGAATTTCCCCCATTGGTAACATCTAAGTCCACCCAGCTTAAGCCAAACTGAGGATCCAGCATGGTGGCCAAGAAGTAAACATTGTGGTTAAAAGGTTCCTCTCTTCCACTGTCTTTGGCCATGCTTGTTTTTAAAAAGATTCCAGAAAATCTTTTCACCAGAGACTGCTGGAGGGCTCTGACCAATGACTGGCACTGCATTCGAGTGTCCTCCATCTTGAGGAGGTGTGTATTCAAGTCCAGGACAGTTGGAACCACCATACTAATGGTAAATGATTTCTCCCCTTCTGTCAGGTCTGTTACCTCAGAAAATGGAGCAAGAACTGCACTCAGTTCCTTCAGCTGGTTCCACTCACGGGCACTAAACACCAACTCCTCGTGATCCTTGCTGCACATTTCATTCAGGGCTTTGTGGTCCAGAGCTGTGAAGGCCTGTACTTGTTTAAATATACTGTTCCATCGAGTTGTGTTTGCAGCTGGAATGATCCTATTAGTGCCAAACGTAGCCTCAAACGTCTTTGAATTGTGAACTGCTATGCAATAAGGTGGTGAACCGTGATGTTTTGGCTATTGTGTGAGAAATGGCCTTGACCTCCTTCATGCCGTCATTCACAACTAATTGCAGAGAGTGTGCAAAGCAGGAAAGACGTGCACCAGATGACCAGGGTAATTCGGTGTCTTCCTGAGAATTAATGTCCTCCCACAGGTGCTCGTCATCTAAATGCTCCTCTTCACTCTCGCTGTCATCAGGCTGGGGCATGTGTACTTTGAAAGCACATTTCATATTGGCAGCATTGTCTGTTATGATATAGCTAATTTTGTCATGGATACCGTATTCCTCTGTGATCTCCTCAAAGGCAGACGCAATGTGCTCTCCAGTATGTCTGCCTGTGAAACGCCTACAGTCCAGCAGGTAGGATTCAAGTGCATAGGAATCCTTTGATTTGTAGCACACGTCACGTGGGCGGTCACCCCAAGGAAGGAGCGTAGCCTGCGATCAGACCAGAGGTCAGTTGTTAATGACACAGATGACTGGGTCTTCAGTTTCTCCAAAACAGTTTCCTTGACCTTGATTACCAACTCTGGAATTTGTCTATCAGAAACCGTTTTTCTAGAGATTGGTGTGTATTTACTATCCATAACTTCAAGAAAGTGTTTAAAATGACTGTTTTCCACAAGTGAGAGAGGCAGACAACACCCAATGATCAAATCTTGGACAATGGCTTGACTGATGGCTTGTTGCCTTGGTGATTGTGGGCTGTAGAGCTGCACTTTCTGCGTAAATAATGAAATTGATGGCTGTGTGACTGTGACATCATTCTGTTGCCCTGCCTTGTATTCCAGGAACCTAAAAAATGCAAAGGAGGAATCAGTATATCTGGTCATGAACATCAATTACATCAAAAGAACACTTAAAAATAAGTAGCAACTTCATAAATGTATGTCAAATATATCCTCCATTGTTTATCATAAGCAAAAATTAAACTTAGAAAAATCTAACAAAGTTAAATTGGGTCCTCTGGATGGGTTTAAACAATAAAAAATTATACAAATGTTTTGTCTTTCATCCAAAAGACTTCTTCAATATGAGGAGCTATATTAAACTCAAGAGCTACATTTTCAGGCCAAGACTCTGCGGTTTACACTCATCTCCAGACCAGCGGTCACTCTTTCAGGGATGAAGATGTTCACATCCTTGATAGAGAGGAACGATGGTTTGAGAGAGGAGTAAAGGAGGCCATCTTTGTGAAAAGAAACCATCCATCTTTAAACAGAGGTGGAGGCCTCCGGGTTCAACTGTCCCCCTCTTACAATGCTGTTATTGCTAGTATCACTCAGCCCCCGGTGAAGGCAAGCAGCCATCAGGGTACTAACAATCCATCATTAGGCTGATGGTCCTCCTTGAACATGTGAGCAGCTAGTTTCATCAACAACAAACGGTTGGTCCACTGTGAGGAGGCACTATTTATAGGGCTGAGCTGAATGCAGCTCCTCAGCCTGAGGAAGTCTTTCGGACGAAAGACAAAATGTTTCTACCTTTTATTTTTACTTTTTTAACACGCCCAGAGGACCTGATTTAACTTTTTAAGATTTTTCTACCTGGGTGATTGAGCATGCATCAGGACATATTAAACACAGTTAGCACCTTTTCACAGTGGATCAACCAGTTTGCCAAATATGCTAAGGGAGACCATCAGCCTAACAATGAATCGTTGGCACCCTGATGGTTGCTTGCTATTCACAGGGGGCTGAGTGATACTAGCAATATCAGCGATGTAAGAAGAAGACAGTCCCTCTTACAATGAAGTCTTTTGTTAAGAAGTCAAGTAGTCTTTTGGATGAAAGATGAAACGTTTCTACATTTTGTTACCACATGCTCTGTCCCCTCAGTCTCTCAAAGTTAACAGTGAATTTGTCCTTATGCATGCTCAATAACCCAGGTAGAAAAATTTAAAAAAGTTAAATCAGGTCCTCTGGGAGTGTTAAAAGAAAAAAAAGGTAGAAAAAAGCTGTGCAGATAATATTCTACTTTTTTCTTTTAACACACACTCAGAGGACCTGATTTAACTGTATGTAAACAGTGAATTTGCTTACTTCCCTTAATATGTTAATTATATCAGTGTTATAAAGTAAAACTCATTTAAGGGCTAAACAAAGCGGGTCTGAGTCTGACACACATTAATTAATTTAGATGTATTTAGATTTAATGTTGATGAATTACTTTTTCAACTTTTTGTCCCTTATTTTAGTATTTGTGATGCATGCTTTGGTATTTGTTGTTGTTATTTTTTTGTTTGTTTTTGGCGAGTCAAGACTGTTTTTCTCGTCCTAAGCAATTCACTGCATTGTTGTCGACCTTGTGTTGATTTTGCATATGACAAATAAACCATACTTGATAAAACGTTCTGTTTGTATTGTTCTTGGAAGAGAGGCAGATTGATAACGTTAACTAGCAGCTAGCTTTACTAGCATCACTTACACAAAGCTGCGGCGCTTACCTTTCTTTGTGCTTCCTTTCCAGGTGTCGATAAAAGTTGGATGTAGTCCCGACAGTCTCCGAAAGTGAAGCGCTGCAGAACTTGCATTGCGCCGTGTGCTTTTTTTTCAGAGTTGTTTTGCAAACATACTCTTTGTGACTCAAATAGCCAAACTTTATAACAGCAGATTTAGAAGACATCTTCTCTTGTTCTAAACACAAACAAGTCTAACTTTTCTTCCCTGACGCTTGCGAGTGAAAGGAGGTGGGCTCGGTGTTGCCAGATAGAGTCGAGATTTTCCAGCAAAAAATCGGTTAAAAACCGCAACATCACACAAAAACCTGCACAATCTATATTTGTTACAGTATATTTACTTTTTGAACACAAACCCACATCAGTACAAGCCAAGGTAATTTAACAATATGTGGCAAAACGGAACAGTCCAACAAAAATCTTCCCAGAGTTCCCAGCAAAATCAGAACGAAAACTGGCCAATTGGCAGTAAACCACCCAATCTGGCAACACTGGAGTGGTAACAAAAACATGTAGCTAGCTGCTATGAGTCACGTTATCGCTTGAATTTGAATCGGTATGTTTTGCATCCAGTAAAAGCAAAGATGTTAACAAATAAACTGGACAATATTCTGGCAATTTAGTGATATTTTCACAGTTGTGGTCTTGACTGGTCTTGAAAAAAAATCCCGAGTCCTCAATGTCCGAGACCGTGACAAGACCGAGACCAAATGCGGTCGAGACCGAGCCGAGACCGTCAAAAAGTGGTCTCAAGTACTACAACACTAGCTTTTTCCCACTTCCATCTAGGATTTCTCTTAATTTTGTCAAAGCTCATTTTTACACCAATCCTGGTCATTATAGGGTAGTGGTCGCTGCCTATGGTAGAATGTTTTAATACTTTCCATGAGCTAATACTTGCTAAATTGTTGGAAATAAATGTCAAATCAAGTATTGCTTCTGTATTTTTTGCAATATTATATTGTGTTCCTTCCCCACTATTAATACACACCAAACCATTCTGGTCTATATATTCCTCAACTACTTCACCATTTGTATTGGTTTTATTGCTTCCCCATAAAGTATTATGTGAATTAAAATCCCCACACCATATTGTGTTACCTTTAAGAGATCCCCCGACATCATCTACTATATTTTGGTGTAATTTTTCACATGGATTATAAAAGTTGATAATGTCTATTCTCCCTCTATTGGTCCATATCTTTACATTTATTGATTCATATTGTGTGCTTATATTTGTAATATTATAATTTATTCCATTTTGTATGAATGTTGCAACTCCTCCACCCACACCAGATTCCCTATCTCTTCTAATTACAGAATAACCTTTTAAAACAAAATCTAATTGTGGTTTCATCCATGTTTCTTGTATGCGTATTATACCAGGTTTCTCTTTTATGTCATCAATAAACGTCTTGAATTCTTGTCCATTTGAGATTAAGCTTCTTGCATTCCACTGAAATAATTTTAGGATTATTGTGAATGTTCAGATAAGGTCTGAGAGGACTTAGGTTGATAAAGTGTGTGTTTGATTGTTTCCCATTGCAGCCCATCTATTTTTAAGAACTTTTCAGCAGATCTAACTATTATCTTTATCCTTTCAGTTCGGCTGTTGGTTTGAGCAGAGCAATTGATTATTTCTGCCATAAACAGTACAAAATCATTTTTGTTAACGATCATGGTTTCTTTCTTTACTAGATTACATCCTTCACATTTCCTGGGTTCATTGGTTGTGGTTGTATTTTGTTATGTAACTTTTAAGGTGTCTGGAACCTTCTTAATGGTCTCGGCATAACTGATTCCTTGTGTAACTTTAACTCTCTGGATCTCTGCTGCCCTTTTACTCACTTCACATCCTCTGTATGCTGAGCTGTGTTCACACCACAGTTACAACATTTCAGTTTAGCCCCTTCCTCACATTTTCCATATTCATGTTCTCCACCACACCTTCCACACCTTTGCTTTCCTTTACAAGCTGCTGCGACATGTCCAAACCTCTGACATTTAAAGCATCTCAGCGGTGGTGGAATATACAACCTGACCTCATAACACAAGTAGCCTACATATATTTTCTCTGGGAGTTTGTTTCCTTCAAAGGTAATTAGCATTGACAAGCTGTCACATTTGATTCCGTCTCTATTTGTTTTCATGCGTTTGACTTCCTTCACTTTAGCGTTAGTAATGTTTGCTTTGAATTCATCTGTTGATACATTTACTGGGATTCCTTTGACAACACCCCTGACGAGGCTGTCATTAATTAGAGAGCATTGTACTCGTTTACCATTCAGTTTGTCCATCCTAATTGTTCTTCCCTTTTGTCCTGCATCTTTACAAAAAATCATCAGAGTCCCGTTCCTCAAAACTCTTTACTTCTCCAATTTCTTTATTTATTGCTTTTGTTAGATGTATTGGGTTCCAGCTGCCAAATGTAGCCCCGTCTTGTGTTAGTTTGAGTATAACTTTATATTCTTCTCTTGGTCTCTTTGACAACTCTTCTCTGACATTATCACTATCATCTGATTTACTATTTAAATTCTTCTTCCGCTTCTTTTTCTGAACAATATCCCACTCTTCAAATCTCCCGCCACCTATTTCCATACTGCCCAGTTCGCTTTCTGACCCGTCACTTCCTTCTGCCATCTCCAATCCACCTCCAGCCAGCCGCTCCCGAAAAACTTGTCTCGTTTCTCCAAGTTGCTTCCAACTTCTTTTTCTTCTTCTTAATCATCAGCGAAGTCCTGATCCACAGTGAATCCTTATAAAGCTGGTGAGCAGATGAGTCATCTGTAGCAGGTGAGTCTGATTGGTGCTGCCAGCCAATCAGGAAAAAAAAAAAAAAACACAGCAGCAGCAGCAACAGAAATGCCTCAGTAACTTCCAGTAGTTTAAAATTTATTTTTAGTGTAGTGCTTTCTTTGACCACTATGTACCGTGGCGTTGTTTGGAAGGATGCATAAAAGAAGAGGCGGAGCTTTGACGTTTCTCTTTCCGGGTCAAGCTCACTTCAAAATGGTGGACGTTCGGTTTTGGAACTATTAGCCTTTTTGTGTTAGCACAAGCATTTTAACACATCTATGAACGAATTCTCAACTTCTTTTCATGGAGAAAATGAACTTTAACAAGCGATCAGCATGACATGAAAGTCTTTTTACAAATTTGGACAAACGAAGCGTCACTTTGAGCCGGAGTGGGCCTGTAGCTTAGCTTAGCTTCTCAGCTTAGCTGTTATTACCGATCCAAAACGCCTTTTTGGGACGGTTTAAAAATGGATTTTTCGCCGTTAACTTTTCACTATAAAAACGCGACTGTTGGTTTGCCTTAGTGAATCAGATTAGGACTTTTTACCGTTTAAAGTGTCATTAAACGAGTCCACTGCACTAATCTAGATTTTACCGTCCATTGTGGTTTAAAATCTAAACTATTTCAATTAAAATTTTGAAAACTGGATTGATCAAATCCTTAAACCCTTGGGTTTAAATCGGCTTCACTCATTTGGTTATAAAATGCATGCAACATATTTATTTTAAATGGAGAAGCAGACGCAGAGTGAGAAGTGTGACCCCACCTTCAGAATGAGAGAGGCACACGCACAGCTTCGAGCAGACAGAGAAACGCAGCAGAATGATAGGAGAAATGCAGCTTTAAAACATAGTTTATGCTCACAATTCAACAAACAGCATAGAAAATACTCTTTCTGTGTGCATTGTATAAGAATGCTCCTCTAACGAGCCTAACACGGCAGGCACCAATATATGAAGAGGGATTTGTTGATCGGATATCTATATAATTTATTAGTTATGAGTTAAGTTCATAAGATATGCATTTATTATGCAAATAACCTCTTTATGTGGGCACCACCTCTTGGAGAGGAAAATCAGTCTCTAAAACCC
>NW_023618736.1:11955-19654 GCF_014905685.2 Nematolebias whitei
ACTTTGCAAATCAGAAATCAAACCATTCATCAAGAAATATACACAAAGAGTATGGCAAGAACACTGGGATCTACAGGAAACGGGAAGACATTTATACAGCATACAAAAACACGTTGGGTTAGGAAGGACAACAAAATGGAATAGAAAAGTAGAAAATGTCATCACTCGACTCAGAATAGGTCACTCAGGTCTCAACTATACTCTACATAAAATAGGGAAACATCCAACAGGAAACTGCACACACTGTAACCATCCAGAGACAGTAGAACATGTACTGCTGCACTGCAATAAATACAATATCCAAAGGAATCATCTATTTCAGTCATTAACAAAGGAAAAACGTCAGGACTTCACATTAATTGGGCTCTTGGAAGATAAGTCACCTAACACGTACAATAAAGTTATTTCGTTCATAAAGTCAATTTGCTTGTTTAGTCGAATCTAGTTTTTTTTCTTTTTTTTTTTTGTCTATTATCCAAATCCACACTCCACTCCAGTTGGTGGCGGTAATAAGCTTAAAATAAGTTCACCAACCGCCAATAAAATTCAATAGAAGAAGAAGAAGAAGGACTTCGCTGAAGCAACGCTTATGTTTGGTAAAAGCAGCTCAGCCTGAACTTTCTTGACTACTTGTTGCCTGTTAACTTTTTTGTATGTTATTTACCTGTCTCCAGAGTTGAAACTTCCTGAACCTCCTGAAAACTACTCCTTGACAACCGAGAGCTACTCACCTGAAACCATCGGTACGCTGCCTGTCTGCCTCCTCCACAAACTTGTAAATACTCACATGTATATAGAACATGTAAATACTTCTGGGACCTGGATACACACCTCAGAGCTGAAAACCCTGCACCAATCTGTAAGGAAATACTAACCTCCAACTTGCCCAACGAATTTTCTCCACAGAGACCTAATCACCTTTCTTACCCCTTTCAGATCCTGACCCCGTCCTTCCCTGGTCTAAATAAATATTCTTATTTATTTATCCGAGTTCTCTGTCTTGTCTGTTGTTCTGGGTTTGCTCACATTGACTGCGTTTTTAAACCTGATAGTTACACCTTAAAAATGCCTTAATGAAATTTAGCTAACTTAAATAAAAACTCTTACGAGTAAAATTTAAGTAAAGCATTTGTGGATAACACATTTTTAAACAAATTAGCCAATATTTCCTCTTAAATTTTACAATATTTTCAGCTTAAATCCAAACTAAGCTGAAGTTGAACTTAGGAAATAAATAAAAATAAAAATATTTCTTGTCCAAAGAAACTTATTTTTAACTGAAATACTAGAATTTGGCATACATTGGAAATGTTTTAAAATTTTGAGAGCTGATTAAACTAATGTAATATTTGTTGATATTAAATGTTGTTTATTAATTTAGTTGTAATTTTAAAAAGTGAAGCAACCAAGCTCCTTCCAAGAATTAAACACTTTTTTAAAATAACTTTTCATCAATAAAATTTTAAATTAACCAACCCTTCAGAAGTAAACACATTTTTAAGTTAAAGCCTAACTGTAATTTTGTTTTGCTTAAATGGGAAATAAATAAAGTCACAAAAATGGCTTTCAGCTCTAAAGAAGATGACACTATCACTTTGTTTTCTGATTCAACCGAATTAGACAACAACCTACAATTAAGTACACAGCGTGAAAAACAAAATACTCTGAAACATTAATATGACTCCAGGCTGTCCAATGCACAACACTTACAAAACAAATTATCTTATGCTGAATCAAAGTTGAAGCTTCTCAATCAAGAATATCTGAGAATGCAAAGATATTATGATGATTTACAACAGAAGTTGATTGACACACAATCTCAACTTTCTAATGAAATCATAACTAAAACTGAGATGCTTACAACTCTACAGAAATCATATGATAATGAATTTATCCTTGAACAAAATGATATCTGCCTTACTCATTTACAACTCAAAGATGAAAAAAAATCAATTTTTTACAGGACCAACTTTCTAAAGCAAAGAATCCATCCAACTTTAGGTTACGACCTCCTCCTGGCATTAATGCCTCACCAAATCACTTTTCCAGATCTGATGACTTGGAACAAAACGGTGAGTATCCATGGACTTTCGAGTCCTCCAATGAGGTAAACAGACATTACCCTCCAAACATACTTGGAGTGGTCAAACTGAACCCCTCCTCATCACAAATGAACACGCAAGTTCAATCTGAACTAACAAACCAAAATCTGAACATGATTGCTAAACACATTCAAAATATTGACTCTCACACAGGAATGGATGTAAAATTGTACCTTGATGATGTGGAATATCACTTCAGCCGATTCCCACATGCATTTATTGAAGACAGGATTTATCTTATTAAAATCACTTCTAATATAGAAGTCAGAAGGTTCATCGACCGACAAATATCCAAAATCAGAAACGACTTTTTTCTCTTGCGCCAAGCCATAGAGAAAGAGTTTTCTGACTTTGCTTCTCCATCAGGATTAATATTTGCTCTGAAAATTAAACAAGGAAGAGATGAACACCCACAGGCCTACTACCACTTCAACGCTTACTTTGGTTATAACAATTACCCCAACATGGAAGAAGATTTAAACTTTAAGACACTTTTCATCCAGAATCTCCATGAGTCACTTACCAACTTCCTTGGCATCTCTGCTGACACACAAATCTTCACCATCCTTCAGCTAAAAGAGTTAGCCTGCAGGACTTTTCAAAAACTGAACCAATTTAAGCCAGTGGAACCCAAAAATGTTTTCGCTGTGAACACAATACCCTCAACTTTGGGACTTAACAGGGCAAGTGTGGACACTGACTCAACCAGAGCAAAAGCTGCACCCCTCTTTCCCAAAGCTGACAAGAACCCATCTTATTTCCAGCTTAAGACACCTTACCAGAAGAAATGTCCCGATAAATACTAAGGTTGTTTTATTTAATGAACCCAAGTATTGATGTAGATGCTACTACAAACCACCTTTAGTACGTCAGAAACGTTCTGAAAAGTACAAAGGATCACCCAAGACAAAAATAGGTAAGTCTACCAACTTGACTCCTAGAGAACTCGAGATAACTAAACATTTCCTTCATGAAACGCGCCAAGACAATGACACCAATGGTGCTGACTTTCGGTCAGTGACCTCTCTGGCCAACCAACCGTTGGAACAACCAGCTGCAGATTTAGAACTTCAACCTGCCACCACAGATTGTAACTCTATTTCTGACATTGTTCTTCCTACAGAACAACAGACTGACTATTCACACACCCTGAATGCAATCTCAGAAGTTCAAATGAACCCTGAGGATCTCTATTTCGAGAACAATTACTCTGAATTCCCAGAGGAACCTCCAAATCACCAATTTCTGTGTAACCTTACCTAACGGGGGCTGCAGGAAAGTTTTACTTTTCATTAATGCTGGAACAAGTTCTCACTCATGACGCACTGCTGGACACAGCTGCAGATGTAACCCTGATGTCCGCCTCCCTGTTCCAGAAACTGCAGTCAGCTGCAAAAAACGCTAACAAAAACTTGGTTCTTAAGCTGTGCCTCCTTGGTATCACACCGTACGCATCTAACAACATAACTGTATCCTTTGTGACCCAGATACAGTTTAAGATTGGTAACATGACACTGAGCCATCCAGTTTATGTGTCTGATTTAGAAACAATTCCACTATTGGTGGGACAAGATTTGTTGACACGTTTTCAGCCTTTGATCGATTTTAAGAATCTCAAAGTTTGGGCCCAGGTGTGCCAATCCCTGCCCATCTTTGCTGAACCAGAACTGTACTCATAGTGCTTGGCACTGGATACGTCTGGAAGGTCAACCATCTCCCCACCCAAAGACAAACATCAGGTGACTGAGAACACACCTCCCACAGAAGTAGTGTCAGTTACACCTGCACAACCACTAGAGCTGCAAAGAACTCATATGACTGACACTACAGTGTCTCTCCAGACTAACAAATCCAACACTAAAAGGGATCTCTATGATGCTCTGACTCAGAGTCCATCTATTCTCAGAGAGGCCAGAGGCCAGTCTTTTGACCCCTCCTGGCCACCTGATTTTATCCCAAACCCACCCACCCAAGCGGTGCAAATGCTCGCACATCCATGTGCTACAGCCTGCCCTTCTGATCTTTCACAACCAACAACACAATCTCAGTTGGACCAGCTTTGTCTGATAAAGACATCATTAAGCTTCAATCTCTGGATCCAGCCATCAAAAGGATGATTCACTACCTAACTGATCCAGATCATGTCACTCCATCCTCAGAGGAACTTGACTCAATCCCTGAACTTTGTTCATTCCTTAAGGTAAAACCTTTCCTGAAAATGTTTAAGGGCATGTTAGTATTTGCTCCTGAGCCAACAACTTCACCTTCGTTCATGGTGCCTCATGGCCACAGGGGGGTGATGATAGTACATGCCCATGAAACCCCACCTTCAAAACACAATAGTGCGAAAACAACACTCAAAGCATTAAGACAGGTTTCTTACTGGCCAAGAATGCGAAAAGATGTAAAGCACTACATCAAAGAATGCATGATCTGTTGCAAGCTCCCACCTGCAAGAGCTCTACATCATTCTACTGGCATTTCTTCATCTAAGATGATGAATGGTCAACAAATGACACTTCCTGTATACACATACTACAAACCTGGTGAAAACACCAACCACCAGTACATGAAAGATAGGAATAAACAACCGAGAAATACATTCACCTTTAACCAAAAGCGTCTTAACAAGACGACTAAACAACACAAAACATACAATGACCGAAAAGCCTCCCATGAAAAGCTTCAAGTGGGGGAAGAAAAAGGTCCAGTACACTTCCACAACACCCACTGGACAGAAAGCTTCCAAAGATGGCTGGAATGCTCACCCACAACATCCTTCCAGGGTGGACAAGAATACGTCTAATAACAGACCAACTGTCTCCAGTTGTGTACTCAAATGAGATCAAGCCACACAAGGCTCAAACTAAACAACTAATCAAGAAGAGTTTTAAACTAAAAATCCTAACTAAAACCAAAATTTAGGCTAATTAAACTACAAAATTCAAATAAATCTTACTCTTCTTAAAATTTAAAAATTCAAAACATAAGATTACAAATCTTTAAATTAAATTTTACTTTCAAAAGAAATAGGTATGGTAAAACACCTTAAACCTTACCACAATACACTTTAAAACAAATTCAACATTCTTTGACCACTAGATCAAACAAAACAAAGCAAAACAATTAACGGTCGAAAAGATAACAACCCACAAGTGGGGGAAAGCTACTTCTGGTCGCCGTCGGAATCGTTCTTGTTTATGCTCACATTCAGCTGATCAACATGTTAAAGTTTGTTTTAAAATTCACTCAACACTCACCACGTGAGTGATCCATTTTAGTAAACAAAATTGTTAAACAAAATGAACTAAGCCCCCTAAATTTTTGTTTACTTGTTTTTACACCAAATTTCTTAGTGCATGCTTTATTTTTCTTCAACATTTAATCATTAGCCTACACATTTTGTCTACGTACCCATATACAAAAGTAGAAGCATTAGAGTATTTTAGTCTTATTCAAGAACATTTTGATGTTCCTTAATTTTGTCAATTAAGTTGACATTAGATTTGCATTCATACAGATTTATCTTTAGGATTCCATTACATGTTCCATTACATGAACAAAGCACTTAGACACGTAGTTTAGATGGTCACCAGAAGTCACCAGATGGAAACCATCCTACGCCAATGTCCGGTGGTCCAGATGAACACCATCCTGATGCAACATCTAGAGGGTCCAATCCTTCCTCCAGATGACACCACTGCATCATCCAAATGGTCCAATCCTTCATCCAGATGACATCACTGCATCATCCAACTGATCCAGTCCATCATCCAGATGACACCACGGCATCTCTTGATGATCCAACCCATCGTTCCAGAGAGTAACATCACCATGCCTTCCAGAGGACCCCTTGGCCTTCACATGGAATACCCTTGAGTTTCCTTTCCCTTGAAGGTGGAATTATCGCTTTGAACTCAAATGGAATACCTTTGCCTTTCCTGTTTCACATGGAATTAACCTTTTTGAACACATTGGGAATAACCTAGAACATTGATCCTTTCCCTATCTGGAATTATTCCTTCAGACTTCATATGAGATAATTTTAACCTTGTTTTCCTTCCATGGAATTATAGACTTTGACTTTTGGGAATCTACTACAACGTTCTTGGAACATTCCTGAGGTGTGGACGACGAGTTTTCGATTCACAACCATCGGGGTTGAAAATCGAAAAGTGGGGGAATATGTAGGGGAACACCACCTCAACTTAAACAGATATCATTCATGTGTTTGTGTTTTAAACTGTTAAAATAAGATGCATTTATTCCCTTGGGAACGAACAGACTTTATTTTACAGGTGTTAAACTCAGCTTACATACTCCTTAGTGGCCACTAATCTAATGTAATGAAAACTGTCATTGTGTTAACTTCACTGCCAATATGACCTCATTTCCCACGAAACGGACAGATCGTCTTAATGAGAGCTATGGTTCATTTTGGCCTCGAAGTGAAACACCTGCCAAGGAGTTTACACCCAGGATTTTCCCATGGAGATAACAGTTTTAAAAGAATCCTTTGTTTTCAGGACATTCCCTTTTAAGAGATGAACAGCGACACCTTTTTGAGGAACATTGCATGTTTGCCACAGCTTCAGAACTGAATGTTTGTTATTGAAAATGTCTGTTTAAAGTAACCTCTCTAAGATAATGTTTATTTTTCTCCTTTTAAAACAAGTGTGACTTTTTAAAGGCAGACAGAGAAAATGGACTGTTATTTTATACAAAATAACATGACAAAGTTAGAACCATCCCACTTCAGGGGGGGTGGGGGGGTGGATCCAAAGTCAGTCTGTAACAGACAGACAGTTAAGTCTCACACACTTCTTCTACATCACTTCTACATAACATTTCACCGCTCTCCCTACATGAAGAAACTTCGAACAAAACTCCAGAGAAAGACGCATCCTCCTAGTGAGATATCCTAGGAAGGATGGGAATGGGAGAGAAGCAGCCTTGTCTGCAAACGTCTCAGGATGAGTGAAACCTGACCGAACCAGAGACATCGCCGCAGATTGGTAAATCCCAGCTGACTTCAGAGCCAGTGGCCGGACCTTCGTCCCTCCAACGGTGATCGGTGATTTTTTAGGACACAATCGGCCTTTCAGTCACCGGAGCATCTCAGGCCTTGCTGATATCATTTTAAGCAGTTGTGGAACATTCTGACAGCTCATTCTGGTAGGACCAGAGAACTTAATGCCTTTCTGGTGATCATACATTCACAATAATATTAATTTAGATACACCACAGTTAATTTAGACACAATTTTAACTACACCCCAACAAACCAGTCTAAAATTCTGCCTTTTATAAAAAGTTACACTGAATTTAATAATCAAATAACCTTTGACACAAGGTAATTTTGTTATTAATTTGTGTATTAATTTTTATGAATAACCTTCATCAGATATATACATCAGAGTGTTATGTTTGTAATAAAATACATAAAAATAAACAAAATTTGTGATTATTTTGACATGTCTGTGTGTATTGACTGATTTAATGCCCTCTAAACACGGGGAAAGAGTTCACGTTTCAGTTACATTTAATTTGAGGGTTTTAGAGACTGATTTTCCTCTCCAAGAGGTGGTGCCCACATAA
>NW_023618736.1:19754-31685 GCF_014905685.2 Nematolebias whitei
GGGTTTTAGAGACTGATTTTCCTCTCCAAGAGGTGGTGCCCACATAACGAGGTTATTTGCATAATAAATGCATATCTTATGATCTTAACTCATAATTAGTAAATTATACAGATATCCGATCAACAAATCCCTCTACACAGGACACCAGCAATTTGATGTCAATTGATGGAAGATTCTCAAAATTAGGTCTCAAATTAAAATGATGTTTTGTTCTATTGAAAATAAATCAGTGCATTCCACTCAAATTATTACCAGGATACAAACTATTCCACAATCACAAGCTTTATTGGAATCAAAAGTAAAATAAAATAAAGAAATACAGCAAAATAAAACAAAAGCTTTTACAGCATCAAGTATGAAATTTGACAAAAAAAAAAAAAATCAACATTGATTTACAGTGGTATTAAACCAAACAGCTTGTTGTAAAATGATTGGAAACATGATTGAATTATCACAGAAATATTTTGAACAGTAGAACTTTTGGATGAATTTGTCATTTTAGGAGATTAACTGAATGAGGATGATGATCATGTAAAACTTGTCAAATGTTCTCTGACAAAACCAAACATCTTATTCTGCTGTTGACTCTCATTTGGTGTCGTTTATTGGATTCATCAAATAAGTCTTAAGCAACAAAACATATTGACAACTTCATTTACTCATTGAACAAACTGGAGCCTCAGAAGCATGTGGAAGAACCATACACAGCCACAACAGCCTGGCACCTCTTCATGCTGCTCACCAGCTTGGTCACACACTGCTTGCTGTGGGATGGCATCTCATTCTCTACCAACATTTGTTGCAAGTCAGTCAATGTGACTGTTTATAAAACATCTCCTTGTCAACAACATTCTGCTGTGAAAGAATGCTACATGAGCTACTAATAAATCGACACATTTGCACGACATCACTAGTTTAGTTTGTCACAGTTTTTATGCAGGATCACGTTCAGTTTAGAAACCAGCAACAAACTAAACAACAATGTTGTGTAAAAGTGTAGATGCTTAATATTAGCTAATAAAGCATTTTATCAGATTGGTATGTCATTATTGAGAAAGAGGTTGTTAATTTAAAGCCTGCAAAACAAAAATTTATTTTTTTGGATAATTGTTTCATTGAATTTTTTTTTTATCTACTTTCATTTTTATTACTACACCAACTAATAAAATGTGACATAACTATTGTCACTACTGAAAAACATAACATTTTAATTACACTAACATATGAAAAAATTAATTAAGACATCAGACTATTGTCAGAAAATAAAGTGTATCAGGGTGACAACACTTTGATTATGATTTCCAACAGTTATTTGTCTGCAACAGCACAGTTACCCTTTCAATTTGTATCATTCAGATAAAAGCTGCAACTACTGACGAGGTCTGTGGTGGATTTTGAGTCGTGCTTTTTTTCCATTCTAATGCAAAAGAACAAAGATAAATCAGGGATATGTACACACATAAACTAAGTAAAAACCACTGGTCAGTGTTTCCCCTAAATAACTTGCCATAGCTCTCATCTCGCCGCATGTTGTTTGTCCCAACAGTTTCCGAGTTGGGGGTGGGGGGTGGGGGGGCAGCATGTGAGTTCAGCATGAGGGAAGAGGCTGCCTTCAGTCTTTTAAATTGTGCACCTGTATTGCGAGCTGCCAGTTTAGCGTTATGTCAGTGCTGACAGGTGGTTGGGGGGGGGCGGTGGCGGTAGATGGGGCGCTTGGTTCTGTTGACGGGGCAGGGCGCCCCGCTTGTATAATGGTAGGGGGAAACCCTGCTGGTTAAGATAAAGAAAACTTCTACCTTGAAAGGTTAATTTTAGAGATGCACCAATCCGATACCAATATTGGTATCGGTACAGATATCGGGAAAAACTTCTGGATCGGTACCGGTGACAATATGACCGATCCATGACTCAGCAGATCTGTTCACTTTAATTCTATGCTTTGTGCTATGAATGACGTCACACTGTAGTGTACTGACTGAACAAATTAAAGTTGTGTTGTTTTTACATGTTTGACCAAGCTTGTGAAGATCTTGGTGTCTTTAAGTGTGCTGCTCTGGTGCACAGTTTTCAATAAATATGTAATTCAGTACATTCATGTCTGCGTTTAAAAAACAAATGTTTTAAGTTAATTCAGCACTGGGTTTGTAAGCTCTATCATCCAGGTAGACAACAGCAAAAATGGCTAAATCAACATCTGGACATGATTTAGCCATTTTTGTTAATTCAGCACTGGTTTTCTGCATCAGATCGGCAGCGGATCGGTATCGACAAATACTAAACCACAGGTATCTGTATCGGAAGTGAAAAAATAAATAAATAAAAAAAATTTAAAAAGTGGATCGGTGCATCCCTAGTTAATGTGATATACAGGGAATAGGTTCAAATAGAGCTGCTGCCTCTCAGCGAGCAGGTCCCTGGTTCAAACCCCGGTCCAGGGGCCTTTCTGGGTGGAGTTTGCATGTTCTCTCAGTGCACGCGTGGGTTTTCTCCGGGTGCTCCGGTTTCCTCCCACAGTCCAAAAACATGCATGTTAGGCTGATTGGTAACTCTAAATTGTCCCTAGGTGTGAGTGAGAGAGTGAATGGTTGTTTGTCTCTGTGTGGCCCTGTGATGGACTTGCGACCCGTCCAGGGTGTACCCCGCACCTCGCACAGTGATTGCTGGACATGGGCACCAGCGACCCCCGTGACCCAAAATGGAATAAACGGGTAAAGATAATGGATGGATGGATGGACAATAAAAATTAAAGATGTAAAAAAAAACGAATTCTCAAACAAGCAGGTGTAGATTTCATCAAATCTAATAACACAAAGCTTTGGAGGAACAGTCAAAATACAGAAAGTCAACACATTACAAGTACACAAAACTCCCTATGCTTGCTCTGCCTTGGTTCTGATCCTAGTCTTGTCCTAGTGTTTACAGAACCAAACCCAGACAGATACTATAAAGAACAATCTCACAAAAGAAAACATCCTCAAGGTTCCTTAAAGTGGAGGGGAATGATAAGCATCGAGCCAGCTGTTACTGACACCATCATTCCACAAACAGTGATACCAAAGCATTATAATAACATACCATTCAGATGAAATGACACAGAATAAGATAAGATGGCTCACACATAAGGATCATTATATAATGAAGTATCACACACACATACGTTTCCCCTGACAAAAGCATAAACAGCATTCAGAACACACAACCTACAGATACCATACCATACCACTTTATTTATAAAGCACTTAAAACAGCTACAAGGCCATCCAAAGTGCTGTACAGACAAAACAACAGGTAACACACAAAGCAAAATACAAAATGAGGTAAATCAGAATATAGACATAAAAACGATGCAGATAATGACGACAAACCAGTGTGGAGCATACAGGATCAAAAACACAGATCATCTGGTGTTGAAAGCTACTGAATAGTAATGAGTTTTTAAACGGGACTTGAAAACCGAGAGGGAGGGGGCCTGTCTGACAAGCAAAGGTAACTCGTTCCAGAGTCTTGGTCCTGCTACAGAGAAGGCCCTGTCACCTCTGCGCTTAAGACGAGTTCCTGGAACTGTGAGGAGCAACTGGTCCGCTGACCTCAGGGAACGTGAACAGATGTGGACTGTAACCGTGGTAACGGACCACAAACCTCCACACCTCACAGACTATTTAACAACAAACCTGAGAACTGAACACTTTAGTTCTGTGTGACCTCTTGTGGGTCTTTAATAGGTCATGGGACAAATCCTGTACTGGATTTTTGAGTTTGTGGCAACTCACTGGGAGCAAACAAACTCCACTTGAGTTGGGTGCAGGATGGTGTCAGGTAATTTTAGCTTCATGTATAAAAGTAGCGTAATACTACAGTAAAGTTGGAGTTTAACCTGGGCAATTCTGACATTGTTTCATCCATATTTTGATGTTAACACATGATGTAAACA
Source organism: Nematolebias whitei (assembly GCF_014905685.2). Lineage (NCBI taxonomy): Eukaryota > Metazoa > Chordata > Actinopteri > Cyprinodontiformes > Rivulidae > Nematolebias > Nematolebias whitei. The sequence goes on from NW_023618736.1 coordinate 23,686, forward strand.
TTATTCAGCTTACAGGAATGACATTGTAGTAATTTATAAAAAACTATAAAGTTAGTCTCATTAAAACACAATTAGTTCATCTACATGAGAGACCTGTTAATTAACCAAGTAACTAACTGATTAAATCACAATTCTCTCAGGAATTAACGCAAATAACATTTCATGGCGTCTGACTGTTTGAAAAAAACAAGTAATTTGATTGGTTGGTTGGTTCTCTCCACATATTGCACAACCACTGAACCAGTATTTTAGAAACAACATCTATAGTTCAAATTATGATCTAGGTTTAATTAAGTTTGTTTTTAAAGTATTCTTAAGAAACAAGGAGCAAATCATAGATTGGAAACTTATTGAAAACTGTCAAGAGAAAATCTTTTACAAAATCAAAACAAATTTTATTTGGGTGATAAGATACCAGTTGCATCTCATGGCCTATAATAGTTATTTTAATATTTTCTGTTAGAAAGTTTTCACTCCTGCGTGGACTCTCATGTGTGAGTTTAAATTTGTCTTATGACTAAATCTTTGTCCACAAAGTTCACAAGGAAACGGCTTGTCTCCTGTGTGGACTCTCATGTGTGAGTTTAAATTTGTCTTATGACTAAATCTTTGTCCACAAAGTTCACAAGGAAACGGCTTGTCTCCTGTGTGGACTCTCATGTGTGAGTTTAAATGTGCCTTCTGACTAAACCTTTGTCCACAAAGTTCACAAGGAAACGGCTTATCTCCTGTGTGGACTCTCATGTGAGAGTTTAAATTTGCCTTCTGACTAAACCTTTGTCCACAAAGTTCACAAGGAAACGGCCTGTCTCCTGTGTGGACTCTCATGTGAGAGTTTAAATGTGTCTTATGACTAAACCTTTGTCCACAAAGTTCACAAGGAAACGGCTTGTCTCCTGTGTGGACTCTCCTGTGTGAGTTTAAACTAAACTTATGACTAAACCTTTGTCCGCAAAGTTCACAAGGAAACGGCTTGTCTCCTGTGTGGACTCTCATGTGTGAGTTTAAACTAAACTTATGACTAAACCTTTGTCCACAAAGTTCACAAGGAAATGGCTTTTCTCCTGTGTGGACTCTCATGTGTGAGTTTAAATTTGTCTTCTGACTAAATCTTTGTCCACAAAGTTCACAAGGAAACGGCTTGTCTCCTGGGTGGACTCTCATGTGTCTGTTTAAATGTGATTTGAAAGTAAATCTTTTACCACAGTCATAACAGCTTATTGATTTTGGTCTTGCCTGGACTTTCCTGCGTGACTCTACATGTTTCTTCTCTCCAACACATTTCTTATTAAGAGGGCAGCTTGAAGACTTCATTCCTGAATGACTTGTCATGTGTCTTTGAAGAGTCTGGTTACTGACATACTGCTTACCACACTCAGAGCAGCTCAAAGATTTGTTGACAGTTTTTACCTCTGATTCAGGAGCCCTGCTCTTCTTCCTGTCTTTCATACTGTCTTCACGTTCTGATTCAGAGTCTGATGAGTTATTTAGCAGAGAGTCAGGATTGGTCATTTCACCATCCTCTTCATCATCCTCATTAACGTCAGTCTTTGAAGAGCTGGAACTGCCTTTGTGAGTCTTTAAATCTGGGTTCTTGGTAAGTTGTTTTTTATCCTCCTCACTCTTTAAAGAAACTGTAGTGACCAAAAACCTGACATTGGTCTCCTCCATATTGAGTTGGTCTCCCACCAGACTGGTCTAAGGGTCTTTTCTTCCACTCTATGATAAGAGGATCTGGGTCCTGCTGGTCCACATCAGGCCTTCAGTCTTGAGGAGCTTCTTCTTTTAATCAGCTCTAAACAGAAGCAGGAACCACTGAAACACATGGACATTAAAGACAATGTTACTTCAACACACAAACACACACAATTTTAGACTCACAATCACCATATTATGTCTGCATATACATTAATACCAACATAATTGTACAAAAGAACAATTTTAATGGCCGAAAAACTAAATTTCAAGTTATTCTGTTCTGAACAAAGGACCACCTGTGACAAATTAATTTTTTTAATATCACCCTTTTGACTTTAACGAAGGGCAGCATGGTGGTGCAACTGGTAGAGCTGCTGCCTCTCAGCGAGCAGGTCCCTGGCTCAAAACCCGGTCCGGGGGCCTTTCTGGGTGGAGTTTGCATGTTCTCTCTGTGCATGCGTGGGTTTTCTCCAGGTACACCGGTTTCCTCCCACAGACCAAAAACATGCATGTTAGGCTGATTGGTAACTCTAAATTGCCCCTAGGTGTGAGTGAGAGAGTGAATGGTTGTTTGTCTCGTTTGTCTCTATGTGTCCCTGTGATGAACTTGCGACCCGTCCAGGGTGTACCCCGCCCCTCGCACAGTGATTGTTGGACGTTGGCACCGGCGACCCCCGTGACACAAAAATGGAAGAAGCGGGTAAAAGATAATGGATGGATAAATTTAATGATTACTTAACAGCTAAATCACATTTCCAGTGTCAACCTTTACGAGTTTTATCACTGAGAATCAACTTGCTCATTATGAAGGTTGCTGTTATAAATGACAATTTATGAACTTTCTTGTTGCTAAAAATACTTGAACATTAAAAATCACATGATTGTTAATAATACAGGCAAACCACCAGTTATTGAGAAGGCATCATTTATATTTCAGATTTGATCATTAAATGCATTACATTTTTCACAACGTCTGGTCCCCAATATCAACAATTTAGCTCATCCAAATCCCCCAAACCATGTTTTTAATGATTTAATACAGTGTAGGACTCAAATTAGCAAATTATGATGCACTACAAACATCTAAAACTGACTCCTTCAAAAAGAAAAAATTTGGAGGGTTTAGGAAAAAAAAAAAAAAAAAAAAAAAAAAAGACAAGTTAATCAGATACACACCTTTGCTATAGTTTTGTTCCAATATACCTATTTTAGTGTTAATATTGTTTATTTCCAAAAACTAAAGCAACAGAAACAGCAAATTATACAGAGACAGGCTGTGTACGCTCCCGTGGGTCACTGTTATAAAAGTCATCAGATTTGTCTCATTGCCTGCTCGTCTCTCTGCTCCTCCTGTGCTCCTCTCTTCTCCCCAGCTCCACCTGTCTGCTCCTCTCCAGCTAATATACTGTAGCATCATCTGCAAGGGCCACGCCTCGTCCTCCTCTCCCTCAGGTGGTGGAAGAATCAGTGAACGTCATTCTGTGGGTTCAGCTTCTCTGACAAATGTTTTTTTTAAATCTGCCAGCTTCAATATGGTTTCCAGTTCTTTTTCAAACTTGTTCTGACAAATATATATTCTTTTATTTTGAGCACCGCTCTTGAACGTCTTCCACGACATGTGGACAGCTGTCAGTCAATCATTGAGGGACACGCCTACTTTCTAGCAACACACATTCTGATTGGTCAGCTCATGGCCAGTGAGCCCACATGGGTCACTTTTTATTTGGATCAGCACCACAAACATGTATCTGAAATGATTGACAGAAAACCTGACAAGTTACAAAACGATGTGCTTCAGCTCATCACGTGACCTCAAAACAACAGCCCCCCCAATGCTGTAGGTCCCTGGACTTCAGCCCAGGTCAGCCCGTACATTAAAGCAGCCCAGGAAACGGAGACATTCAACAGCACACAGAACCACTGCTGGATCAGAATCACAGTTTTACCAAGACCCAAGGCCAGGCACCACACTTCTTCTGACTGGTTAAGCGCCATCAGACCCTGCATGTCTGGTGAACACTTCCAATTCCTTAGCTTGGATTATGACTCAGGTATCGTCCACCAGGGCTGGGTAAAAAAAATGGATTTAACTGATTTTAGTTACAGAAGTTATTATGACATTCTGTGTATGTATATATCACAGTAAAACCACTTAAAATATTATTTTGAATGAAACTTGTTGATGACATTGTGAGTTTTTGTTTGTTGTTAGAGCATTTTGATAAGTGGACAGTATTGAAGTGACTGTTCTGATGATATGTCAACAAATATTTAAACTAATATTCCCGAAAGTTTCTATTTATGAATTCTTGGATATTTTGGTGTAGAGCAGAGGTCACTAATAGGTGGACCTCGGTCCGTATCCAGACGATGGTTCTGTCCAGACCTGTGCCCAATAAATTCAGGAAAAAAGATGATTTTCATGGAGCATTTTTCAGCGATAGATAACTAAGGTGCAGAGACAGGGGAGGTGTGTTTTAGAGGTTCACTCTACTTCAGGTGTTACAGTAATAGTGTCACTCAGTTAATGAGCCAATCAAACATATTGTTTTCCCTGCACGGCCGGTGCAGCGAGCGCTCAGAGAAGAGTTGAGAAGGAACAGAGGAAGAGACAGCATGTTGTGCTCCAAAATAAGAAAAGTTGATGCTGAAAACCGTTGTTTTAAAGATGAATGGACAGAGAAATTAATGTTCAATCTTCCAGCAGGCAGTTCAAAACCTGTTTGCCTCATATGCTCTGAAACGGTCACATTAATTAAAAGTGGCAACGTGACGTGCTCTTCATCTCTTTTGAGCAACGGTATCTGCTTAAGTCTGAGCAGAGAGCAGTAAATTAACCAAACTGGAAGCCCAGTATGACAGATCCACCCTCCTCACCACAAATACTTTTACAGCTCAGCAGCATGCTGAATGTTCACTCAATGTATCGTGGATTTTGGGGCAACATAAAAAACATTTAGTGATGGGACAGTAGGGCTATATACAGCACCAAGGTTATTTTATGGCACCGACCGAACTGTGTTTATCGGTGTATGGATTGAAACGTCACTCTTCGGTGTCAAGTTTCAGTACTGGATGTAATGTGTCATGTGGTTTCAGCATGCAGGCAGGTAAAACACAGACATATAGCGCGCTGGTTCCGCCCACAGACGGGGTTCACGTGTGCAGCGCGTGTGACGTCGAACGGCTTTAATTTATGAGCAGAAAGTTGCTCCGTGTTCGTCTTCAAGGGGGACTGCAGCCTCCCCCCTCCTCTCTCAACATTAAAGTCAGCCTGTGAGTGTTACAGCATGAACGGCCTGATTCATTATCTCAACGACTGGACTCCTCTTCATCAAAGATCTTCGAGGATGGAGCTGTGTCTGGGATTACAGCTGTAAGTTTATGTTTGTTAACGTTACTGCAGCTTAATACGTACATCGCTGAGAGTTAATCTAGGATCCATGTAACGCTAACTTTAAGATATTAGTGTGTAGCGTTATTTTATCTATGTAGCTAGCTAAACTCAGAAGCTAACTAAAGATTGACAGTAACAGATAAAGTTTGTAAAAATGTGCTCATCCATCTGGTTAGCTGGTTAAACAGTTCACCTAATGCTCACTGTTTATGTTAATGTTCTCCTCACAGGAGCCTCTGACCCTGATGTGAAGAGGACACAGACAAAATAAAAGTGAGGTGGGGGCCACAGGACAGTCACAAACTTTGTTGTTAAAGTTTGCTGCATTTTTCTACAGTGGAGGTTGCATGGTGGAGGTAAGTTAAGCTGTAAAGGATGTTGTTGACCAGTTGAGCTTTTACAAACCGGATTCCAAAAAAGTTGGGACACTAAACAAATTGTGAATAAAAACTGAATGCAATGATGTGGAGGTGCCAACATCTAATATTTTATTCAGAATAGAACACAAATCACAGATCAAAAGTTTAAACTGAGAGAATGTATCATTTTAAGGGAAAAATCTGTTGTTTCCAAATTTCATGGCGTCAACAAATCCCAAAAAAGTTGGGACAAGTCCATTTTTACCACTGTGTAACATCCCCCCTTCTTCTTACAACACTCAACAGATGTCTGGGGACAGAGGAGACCAGTTTCTCAAGTTTAGAAATGGGAATGCTCTCCCATTCATGTCTAATACAGGCCTCTTAACTGTTCAATCGTCTTGGGCCTTCTTTGTCGCACCTTCCTCTTTATGATGCGCCAAATGTTCTCTACAGGTGAAAGATCTGGACTGCAGTCTGGCCATTTCAGTACCCGGATCCTTCTCCTACGTAGCCATGATGTTGTGATTGCTGCAGAATGTGGTCTGGCATTATCGTGTTGAAAAATGCAGGGTCTTCCCTGAAAGAGATGGCGTCTAGATGGGAGCATATGTTGTTCTAGAACCTGAACATAGTTCTCTGCATTAATGGTGCCTTTCCAGACATGCAAGCTGCCCATGCCACAAGCACTCATGCAACCCCATACCATCAGTGATGCAGGCTTCTGAACGGAGCGTTGATAACAACTTGGGCTATCCTTGTCCTCTCTGGTCCGGATGACATGGCAGCCCAGTGTTCCATAAAGAACTTCAAATCGTGACTCATCTGACCATAGAACAGTCTTCAATTTTGCCAAACTCCATTTTAAATGACCCCTGGCCCAGTGCAAACGTCTGAGCTTGTGGAGCTTGCTTAGAAATGGATTCCTCTTTGCACTGTAGAGTTTCAGCTGGCAACGGTGGATGGCACGGTGGATTGTGTTCACTGACAATGCTTTCTGGAAGTATTTCTGAGCTCATTCTGTTATTTCCTTGACAGTGGCATTCCTGTTTGAGGTGCAGTGACCTTTAAGGGCCCGGAGATCACGAGCATCCAGTAGTTTTACGGCCTTGACCCTTACGCACAGTGATTGTTCCAGATTCTCTGAATCTTTTGATGATGTTATGCACAGTTGATGATGATAACTTAAAAGTCTTTGCTATTTTACACTGGGTAACACCATTCTGGTATTGTTGCACTATCGTTCTGTGCAACAATGGTGGAATTGGTGATCCTCTTACCATCTTGGCTTCTGAGAGACACTGACACGCTGAGAAGCTCTTTTTATACCCTGTCATGTTGTCAATTGACCTAATTAGTGTTAATTGATCTTCCAGCTGTTTGTTATATGCTCAATTTCCTTTTTTCAGCCACTTATTGCTACTTGTCTCAACTTTTTTGGGATTTGTTGACACTGTGAAATTTTGAATCAACATATTTTTCCTTTAAAATGTTACGTTTACTCAGATTAAACTTTTGATCTGTCATCTATGTTATATTAAGTCAAGTCATATTTATTTATAGAGCACAATTTAAAACAGATAGACTGTTATCAAAGTGCTTTACAAATAAAATACTGACATTTGCCACCTCCACATCATTGCATTCAGTTTTTATTCACAATTTGTTTATTGTCACACTTTTTTGGAATCCGGTTTGTATTTCTCAGCATAGATAATGTTTTTTGATCAATAATAACACAACCATGTTATTGTTGATGTTTTGTGTTCTCGTGTCAATTAGGGAGATGATCAGAGCCCTAAACTCCAGAGAACCACAGAGAAGATTCAGGAAGAGACACAGAGGTACAGAAGTCTGCATCAACCCTAACCTCAATGAATCCAGTGACATGATGGTGGAATGTGAGGGACAATATGTCATTGCTATCAAACTGACAACCAGGTATCTGTGTGTGCAACAAGCATCATCCAAACCCTCAGAGTGAACATTTTCTACTGCTGGAGACACCATCATCCAGGAGTGGGCTTGTTTGTGTCCAGAGAAAGCATACGTGTTAATTTTTCTGAATTAAAAACTGTTAAGTGAAAAGGTCCTCAGTGTGTAGCAGTGAGCATTAGACACTGACGTGCCACTGGTTTGAAACTGTTCTTTTGAACTGGAAATCATTTACTTTTATGTAAGAAAACTGCTTGGAATGGAAAAATACCAAAGTTAAAAAATTAAAACTCAAAATATGTATTGTAATACACAAAGTTTGTTTTCTCAGTCATCCAGGTATATAACAACAAAAAGGTTGAATCATGTCATCTGGACTTTGTTTTTTTGTTAAAAAAGAAACGTTTCGCCCCTCATCCAAAGGGCTTCGTCAGTCTGAGGCCTAGCCATCTGGTATTACCCAGAAGCCACCCTGACTCTTGTGTTTCAAGCCTGCCTCAGATACCCCTGAAGTCTGGCCTTTTCACTAATGGTTTCAAAAACACAAAGTTTGTTTTCTCAGTCATCCAGGTATATAACAACAAAAAGGTTGAATCATGTCATCTGGACTT
>NW_023618737.1:0-14533 GCF_014905685.2 Nematolebias whitei
GGGTCACGGGGGTCGCTGGTGCCCATGTCCAGCAATCAGTGTGCGAGGGGCGGGGTACACCCTGGACAGGTCGCAAGTCCATCACAGGGACACATAGAGACACACGAGACAAACAACCATTCACTCTTTCACTCACACCTAGGGACAATTTAGAGTTACCAATCAGCCTAACATGCATGTTTTTGGTCTGTGGGAGGAAACCGAAGTACCCGGAGAAAACCCACGCATGCACGGAGAGAACATGCAAACTCCACCCAGAAAGGACCCTGGACCGGGATTTGAACCAGGGACCTGCTCGCTGAGAGGCAGTGGCTCTACCAGTTGTGCCACCGTGCTGCCCGTTGTTTCTATAACCTTCTCACTTAATTACAAGTTGATTTTAAGACAAATATGATGAAGTAACTGGGCAGCACGGTGGCACAACTGGTAGAGCTGCTGCCTCTCAGCGAGCAGGTCCTTGGTTCAAACCCCGGTCCAGGGGCCTTTCTGGGTGGAGTTTGCATGTTCTCTCCGTGCATGCGTGGGTTTTCTCCGGGTGCTCCGGTTTCCTCCCACAGACCAAAAAAACATGCATTTTAGGCTGATTGGTAACTCTAAATTGTCCCTAGGTGTAAGTGAGAGAGTCAATGGTTGTTTGTCTCGTTTGTTTCTATGTGTCCCTGTGATGGACTTGCGACCCGTCCAGGGTGTACCCCGCCCCTCGCACAGTGATTGCTGGACATGGGCACCAGCGACCCCCGTGACCCAAAATGGAACAAACGGGTAAAGAAAATGGATGGATGGATGGATGGATGATGAAGTAACTAATGAAACATTTTGTTTTGTGTCACTTCCTTTAATCACATCCATGACCTTCATATATAAAAACTGATTTTATCACTTTTCTCCCACCCTATTACTGGTTTGTCAGATTCCCTCTGGTCCAGAGTGTGTTGAAAGACCCCTGAAATAACAATCTGGAAGAATATAAATGATTGGCCCCCATAAAGTAAAGTTAAAAGCTTTCGAGGTGATCCTTGTGAACTCTTAGAAACACTCCCAGGCATATAATTAAAAGGTAGTGTCTAATTTCTGCGAGGAGTAAATTAGCACCTCAGCTTCATTGTTAAATCATGGCTGGTGGCATGTGGCCCGGGGAGACGGATTGAATGGATCACCGAGGGTTGGACAGTCACTGGATAATTTTGACAATGGGGTTCTGGTGGTCTCATCCATCACTCAAATGCTTACATGAAAGTTTTGACAGGTAGAGGTCACGACAATGTGGCAGGAGCCAACAGAGATGGATGCCTTTAATTTGGATAATGAAGAGTTAACCATCTTGGGAGAGCAAGAGGAGCGTTAAATGGGAGAGCCATTTGCCATTAAAAGAAAGTCTTATTTAATTCCACCAGCCCTAATGAAAGACATCGAAACACAATCCTTGATTGACAACAAGGCCCCAGCTGTAATTCCCTGCAGACAGTTCACTTAAGTTCCCTCCCTTGTTAATCTCAAATATAATGATTTGCAAAACTAAGGTTAAACGTGGCAGCGCAAATTCATTATCGCTAATACATTAGCGCATTAGATGATTTACAGTGAGGTCTGTCTTATTTTTATTAACAGTGAATGGCTTTAAATTTAGTTGGGCCTGCTCAGACTCACCATCAATCTCACAGTCTTGGTCATGGTCCTCCTTAAATCTGACCTCTCTGCTCGAAAAATGGAACACAATAATTAAAAGCATGTACGAACAGTCAATCTGGTGGGATGAAAATATTATTCTGATTTTTACTGTGAGTACAGTACCTTTTATTATCAGCTCGGTGGAAATTGCATTCATCCTGAGCCGTCATTCAAACTCATCCTTGACCCCGGTCTTATTGTTGCAGGCTTAATGGCGCTGCCTTTGCTGAGATAATACTTAATGCTCTACTGTCTTCCTGCAAAGGCCTGCAAAGACAATCTTACAATAAAACACCAGGGACACTATCTGCATACTGAGCTGATATTTATATGGACACTGAAAATGCATGTACATGTTCCGCCATCATTCATTACCCAAAAGAAAAGCGTGTGACATGCATGTATCTTTTTATTATAATTTGCAAGCTCCAGGATATATGGAATATGGCAGTGCAATTTGTGTCTAGAAGAACTTTTTTTTTTATGTTTTCTTATTTTGCTTGGAGGAATATCATACATAAATCAACATGTTATGTTTATGTACCCACAAACAGCACGTAGGCTCAATTTACCTCACTGAAAACACTATATTTGTGCTGACTTCCTGTACTTTTTGAAAAGCTTGTGCATTTATGCGTATTTATGAGTGCGTTTTGGATGTAGAAAAAAAAATGTGTGACTGCTACAAGCTTACATCTGTATGACTGCTTTGCAATTTTTAACTGTGTGCTAAGTAAAGCCAGAAGGCTGGTTGAGTGACAGGAAGGTTATGTTCTCCTAATGATAGCTTTTTAAAGCTATATCTGCAGCTAATTGGGGTGATGTGTACCGTCCTGTGTCCCCTTAAGACATGTCTAGCTACCTGGGATTAGCTGTGATTAAGATACTGCTCGTGTGAGTGCTTGAAGACCACAGTTCATTCATTCACAATGTTCGGATTGCTTTGGAGATGGACAGATAATAATTACGGCTGTGGAGATATACCACACAGGACTATTGGAGGACTATCGTTGCCACCTTCAGCAGTGGGTTTTGAATATGTCACAAGATATATTTTAGGAACTACATGTTGCAGACAGGGAGTTAATACAGTTAGACAGTCATCTTGTGAAATAAAAACAGTTCAAACACAGTGACTCAAGGTATTTTTCACATTTTTTTCAAAGAAAATAGGCCACTCTACCAAAACAGAGTGTAAAAATCATTATCCTTGCAAACAGTTAGTTTAACGCCACACTAAGTGCGCTTTAATGATTCTCTGCAATTAACGAGCCACTAATTATGTGTTGCTTCTTCCACAGGTTTGTCTGTTTATTATCACTCTATACTTGTTCTAAAGGTGCAACTTTATTTAAACCTAATATGAAATCACAGTTTTAATTACACTGGAACTGTAACGACGATGATATTGCAGATGAAAACAGTCCCTTAAAGTTACCGTAATTTAGTTTCTGCCTGAAAATCAGCAGCTCAATGCAGCATTTGTTAACTATACAATGATTTTGCCATTGTGTGCATTTGTTTGTCTGTTTGTTAGCAAAAAAATCAGCAGAATTAGAGGACAGATTTAAATAAAATGCTTAGAAAGTAATTCTTAAATTTATATCTACAACTGATAAACTTTTCAAAAATCCAATATTGTGCATCCCTAATTACCGGTAACTATTGGAGTCAACCTTGTTTGTGAGAAAAATATTTCATGAACCATGAAACGCAAATAAAACTTTCAGAACCTATCTCCATCCGTTATCTTTTACCTGCTTCTTCCATTTTTGGGTCATGGGGGTTACTGGTGCCCATGTCCAGCTATCAATCACTGTGCAAGAGGCAGGGGGACACCCAGGACAAGTCTCCAGTTCATCACAGGGACACACAAGACAAACAACTAGTGATGTAATGGTACACATGGGTGTATTGAACTGTTTCAGTGCAGCATGTTCGGTTCAGTCCATATATGTACCGTTTCAGTTACAGTATTTTTTCACTCATTAAATTTTATTAACAAGAGATTATGTGCCGCAGAACTAAAGTTCCTAAGCGTGTTTCAGCACGGCGCTATTATTTTGCAGCGCGCAAAGCATTAGCAGCCTAGCAGGCAACGGACAAGCCATCTCGTTGCGGTCTCCTGTTTGGGAACATTATGACTTTCTTGTTAAAAGACAAGTGAACAAATCTAAAGCTGTGTGTCGACGTTGTTTCACGGAGATTGGATCTGCCGCTCTAACTTGTTAACGCACTTGAAACGGCATCATCCGAATGTGAACGTAGTTTGTTGCAAAGACCAATAACAGTAGCATTTAAACCTCCATCATCAGGTAATTCAGATCGGTCCAAAGCAATAACACAAGCTGTAGGAGTTTTTAAAGCTCTGGATCTACGTCCAAATGTTGTTGTTGCGCCGGCTTTAAGCATATGATTAAAGTTTTTGAGCCCTGCTGCCTATGACATCCCGTCACATCAACACTTCAGCCAAAAAGTTATAGCAGCACTTTATAAAAAAGCTAAAACTGATATTGTCATCAAGCCGGACCCCAGATTTAAAGCTCTGCCACATCAATGATGAATGAGAGAGAATATTCAAGCATCTCATATGACCATGCAAGAGGTATTGTTATTGTATTATTGTGATTTAATTAACATTTTTAAATTAAAATTATAAACTTATTAACTCAATTTTGTACATCTGTGTTGTTTGCAGTCTGAGGATGATAGCAGCTGAGTCCTCTTCATCCACCAGGTCACCTCCAGCTAAGAAGTCTGTAATGACTGAACTTGTTTACTTGGCATATTTTCAAAATAAACATTTTGTAAGTCTTTATGTTGGCCTTTTTTGTACCGAAAATTAACCGAACCGAGCCCTCCTTGAAACTGAACTGAAACGAAATGTGATTTTAGCGTACTGTTACACCCCTAGAACCAACCATTCACTCTCTCACTCACACCTAGGGACAATTTAGAGTTACCAATCAGCCTAACATGCATGTTTTTGATCTGTGGGATGAAACTGCAGTACCCAGAGAAAACCTACACATGCACGGAGAGAACATACAAACTCCACCCGAAAGGCCCTCAGCCAGGATTTGCACCAGCGATCTTCTCGCTGAGAGACAACAACTCTACCAACTGAGCCACTTCAGAACCTAAATATTTAATGTACTTTTACAAGTGATTAGACTTTGTAGTCAATTCAATTCATGCAACAGTTAACTGACCTTAGATAGCACATAAAGGCCTATAACTCTGCAAGTTATGGAGACATTGAGCTACAATTTGATGTGGTAGTTTCTGAGCATCTTACACAACACATATTCTGAGTGCTAAGAAATAGCACATAACTTTATTTTCAAGATTTGACAAAAACAACTCTTAATGGTTTCATTTATGACTAGCACGAAAGTCTACGTTACTTCAAGGAGTACTCAGCCTTCAGTTTAAAATGAATGACACAAGCCAAGACATAAGAACATTTGCTATGAAGAGGGTTTTTTAGGGTACATCTGTCTTTCCACCTTGTTAACCAATGCTAGGGCCACATTCCCATTTTATCTATGGTACTTCTGTTGGTCTTGACTGGAGATGATCAAAAGCTCTGGACCCATTCCTCTTTTCCTTGTTGGAGCCTGATCCAGAGGAACCTCTCATGTGTTTTAATTTGTGATTGTCAAGAGGGCAGGAAATTCTACCTTGTTAAAATGAATTGTAACGTATGCTTGACAGACGTTTATAATGAGATTAGCGTAGCAACGTATCAAAGAGGAAATGCTGGAAATAAGGGAAACGCTAATCCGCTCACAGTTTTATGACTAAATTCCTTCTCTACGTGGTTTCTCCAAACTTTGCCTTCCTGTTCATTAGCAGAATTGTTTTACGGGTCTCATCTTGTAATCCTGAGCTCTTCTACTGAGAGTCTGTTTGAAAAGTATCCAGGAGATTGGAGTAATAAAATTGAATCAGAGATTTAGTGTTGATGAGATCACATTTGTATTAATATTGCATGAACAGGGATAAAGCCTGCTTCTTTTTGAGATTAGCATAATCAGTAAAGAAAATCATACACACATTATTTTACATAATCAGTGTCTAATCATGGCGCTGCTGGATGAGCGGTTGTGACTACTAACATTCTGACAGGATTTGACCACAGCTTCTAAAGCCAGATCATTAACGTGTTCACGAAGACACTAAAGTGTGCCGCGGCTTTGCCCCACCTGAGTGGGACTGTGATTTGACACATTCATTACCAAACCTTCTGTTATTGATTTTTAGATAAATAGATAAATGGATTTGTGGGAGTGGGGCTCCCATGCATGCAGCTTAGCCTTTCCATATCCCTAAGTCTCCTCTAGTGACCTTTACTGTTAAGATAAAGAAGGCTCTCAAAGCACATAGAGGGATGTGGAGGATTTGCAAAAGAGGACATTTATGAAAATCTATCTTGAAGCCTGTCTTAGAAATTCTTCAGAAACATAAAAGAAAGGACAGTGAGTCTGTATATGAAGAGGGCATCCTGAGGCTCTGATATGGATGGAAGGCTGAGGCAAATACTAGTCTATATGTGCATATGTAATGCAAAGTACAAAGAAGTCAAAGGACTCTATTAAAGATTTTTTTGTGGCACTATCCGTCTTTACAGACATAAACTCAGAGCGCAAATATAATTCAGGAAATGTTAACTTGTGATTCAGTCATCTTATAAAAGCTGATATAGAAGTGACCTTAATAAAATGTAAGAGATGAGTTTGAACCTAAATGATACAGTTTTTATTGTTTCTGTTTGTATGTCCAAATCGGTTCATAAATAAATGTCAGGCAATTCTCAAAGGAATGCAAGTCGCCCACTCATTTTAATGCCAGAGATTTAAACTGAGACCATCTTTTCATAAGGAATTATAAAGTTGTAGCTATTTTGTCTGCTAAGTCCCATCCCAACCAGACTGTTTAAAGAGGTATTTCCCCTAAATGATGACCACATTTTGAATCTGCATAATGTGTCTTTAATGAATGGTTATGTACCACAGAGCTTTAAGGTTGCTGTTATTAAACTTTTACTTAAGAAGTCTGACCTTGATTCAGAAATTCTGGCCAACTATAGACCTATATCTAATCTAACTTTCATCTAAAAAATTCTAGAGAAAATAGTTGCAGGTCAGTTGCATGAACATCTACAAAGAAATAATCTGTTTGAAGAGTTTCAGTCAGGGTTTAGAGCTCATCATAACACAGAAACAGCACTAGTAAAAGTCACTAATAATATTCTCAAGGCCTCAGACAATGGACTTGTATCTATACTGGTCCTGTTAGACCTCAGTGCTGCATTTGATACAGTTGATCACAATATTTTACTACAGAGGCTTGAATATGATGTTGGGATTACAGGACAAGATCTCAAATGGTTTAAATCATATTTATCAGATAGATTCCAGTTTTTAAATATAAATAATGAATCTTCTTCATACACCAAAGTTACTCATGGAGTTCCTCACGGTTCAGTGCTTGGACCAATACTCTTTA
Organism: Nematolebias whitei; assembly: GCF_014905685.2. Taxonomy (NCBI): domain Eukaryota; kingdom Metazoa; phylum Chordata; class Actinopteri; order Cyprinodontiformes; family Rivulidae; genus Nematolebias; species Nematolebias whitei. Next base: position 7,180 of record NW_023618737.1, read on the forward strand.
CCTTGTTTATGCTTCCATTAGGTAAACTTATTAAACAACATGGGATAAATTTTCATTGTTATGCTGATGATACACAATTATATTTGTCCATGAAACCCAATGAATCCAATCAGCTACTTAGACTACACGCATGTCTTAAAGACATAAAAACCTGGATGACCCTTAATTTTCTGCTTTTGAACACAGACAAGACTGAGGTTTTGATTTTTGGACCTGAGCACCTTAGGAATGAATTATTCAGTCTTTCTCCCTCCTTAGATGGCATTAATCTGTCCTCCAGTTCTAATATTATAAATCTTGGTGTTATTTTTGATCAGGACATGTCTTTTATCCCCCCCATTAAAAACGTTACTAGAACTGCCTTCTTCCACCTGCATAAGATCACTAAAATTAGAAACATCTGATCTAAAAATGATGCTGAAAAACTGGTCCATGCATTTGTCACATCTAGACTGGACTATTGCAATGGTTTATTATCTGGATGTCCAAATACTTCTTTAAAACATCTTCAGCTGATCCAAAATGCTGCTGCCAGAGTCTTAACTGGAGTTAGACTGCTGGAGGACAAACTGACCACATTTTTCATTCTGCTACTGTCTGTACTTACTCTGCTCAACATTTGTAATTATTTTTTCTATCCTTTAATGTGTTTTTTTGTCTTTCAGATACATCTGCACCAACATCTGGACCTGCCATTCTGGGTTTGTTTGTCTCTCCTTCCTGTTCCTCTCAAACCAGCCGGTCAAAGCAGATGGCCACTTGTCCTGAGCCTGGTTCTGCTGGAGGTTTCTTTCCGTTAAAAGGGAGTTTTGCCTTTCCACTGTTGCCTTTGTGCTTGCTCAGGATGGGAGACTGTGACGAAATGAAGATTAAACAAGTCTGCTGGCTTCTTCAAATAGTGAACTTTACTAACTGGCTTCTTTTATGTATATGGATGTTTCTGTTCAGTGCCCTGAGACAACTTTGTTGTGAATTGGCGCTATATAAATAAACTGAATTGATCTTAATTGAATTTTGTTCAAACTTTGCAAATACTGTGTGCTTGACCGTATGATTTATTGTGAGATCTCATGTGATCACTGAGCACTTAACATACATATTGTGGACAACTCTCAGCTACAACCACAAAACCACATCAGTCTAACACGCATATTCTTGGTCTGTGGGAGGAAACTGGAGTACCTGGAGAAAACCCACACATGATAGCCATCATGATATGTGTAATTTGTGTGTTGACCCAAAAAGCTGTAGATGTGCATCAAATAACTACTTTGTGAGTTGTAAAAGTTATGAACACATGCTTACAGAGAGACACAGGGCTAAAACTTTTTTTTTTTTTTTCCCCTTTTGACAGTTGTCAATAAAAACAATAAAATAAAAAAAAAGCTCAAGTGATTTGGGTGAAAAATTACCTAAAGTGCCTCAAAGCTGATGCATTGTGTTTCTCATTTTTGTCCACATATTTTTTTTTTTGTTATAATTATGGTGTATTCTTCTTCAGGAATGACAAGGCTTCAGATCTTTTTTCTTTTCCTTTACCAGCTTCCTGGTTTCTGGCAGAGGAAATCTGTTGGGGGTACAACTAATTTCAGTTCAGTTTTAGGTGCTTATTTGTCACCATATGTGGTTTGAAGGATTGATTTTTCTCCCTCCCACTACATTGATGAAACCCCTCCTGGGGCAAACACTACTAGGGATTCATCTCGTGCTGATAACTTTGAGCTATCTTATCTGGTCACTGCTCAAACAAGAGTGAATGCTCGGATTTGCTTCAGGTGTTTGTCTCTCCGTGGGTCCATTTCTTCTTGTTTTTGTTTTCAAGGTTAAAACCTGATTGATGTGAATGAGGTTTTTTTTTTCTTTTCAGAAGCTGTTTTTCTTTACCTATTTTGGAGGTTGTGACAGAAGGCCTTTGATTTTCTTATTACAAAAGTAACACTTACCATAGAATGACAAGATACCTGTAGCATGCATGAATTATTATTAATATTATCTCTTGACAGGATTGTATTAGGTAACTCTAATGAGTAGAAATATTAAAAGCAAAATGGATTTTTTCATACAAAAGGTGATTTTTATTTGTTAAATTTAGAAACTGCATGTCTGCCAAATTATATAAACAATAAAATGACCTTCTAAATAATCTTACAGAATAAACATTTTCTAAACTTCAGGCATAGATGTGGCAATATGCTTCAGAGCATGTGTGAATTCTTATGACTCCAAACACGCAAATGAAAAATATCAAAATACTAAATTTAATTTCAATTTCAATTCAGTTTGTTTATATAGTGCCAAGTCACAACAGAAGACTTCTCAGGACAATGAATAGAAACATTCACTATAAAATCAGTTAATAACGTTATTTACCTAAGAAGCCAACAGATTGTTTTGAGGTCTCACTTCATCACAGTCTCCCATCCTAAGCAAGCACAGAGGTAACAGTGGAAAGGAAAAACTCCCTCATGATGAAGAAACCTCCAGCAAACCAGGCTCAGGACAAGCGGCCATCTGCTTTGACTGGCTGGGTTTGAGAGGACAGGAAGGAGGAACAGATACACAATGGCAGGTCCATGATGGAGGCCATCAGTTTTTGTCTAGGAGGAAAGACAACAGAAATCACATGTTAAGAAAGAATAATTACAAATACACACAATTTATTTGTATATACAGTAGCCCCTCGTTTATCACGGGATTTAGGGGACCCCGCCTCTAAAAAAACTGTGAAGCAGGGATACAGTAGTCCAAGTTCAAGTTTCATTCCCAATCTCCCTCCTTCCGTGTAAATAAACAATTTAAATTTAAAAACTGTAATATGGTCAATAAACAATTGTTTATTGACCATATTACAGTTTTTAAATTTAAATTGTAGAGAAGAGAAGTGCAGCAGGACATCAAAGGTTGACCCTTCATCATCAGCAGCAGCAGCAGCGCGGAGCAGAAATGTACTTCTTGATCAATTATACGGCAACAACTGAACATAGAAGTTCTAAAATAATTAAAAATAACTTTTAACACTTTTATATTTTGTGATTATGACGATTTTACGATGTGATATACTTTGACTTTTAAGTTGGAAGACAAAAGTCGATCGGTGCAGCTGGACAGCACGAAGCTGCTTCAGCATGGAGGAGAAATGTGGGCGTGGCAGAGAGCGGAGGGAGCTTCTCCCTGCACCTGTGGGCTGCACACAGGTGCTAAATAATTTAAAATAATTTATTTTAAATTAAAAAATTCACGCCGCTTGTGTGGCTCATCCATCAAATCAGCCAGTTGTGTGTCATGTCCACTCTTAATTTGAAAAACCACAAAGAGCGAGTCAGCGACAAACAACCCGCGAAGTAGTGAGGGACTACTGTATTTGTAGCTGTTCATTTGATGAAATGTGGTCAATTTGTTCTCCAGTAATCTACGCTTATAGCAGCATATGATAAGAAAAAGGTCAGGAAACCAAGCTGACTAACTATAGGATTTATCAAAAAGGAACATTTTGAGCCCAGTCTTAAAACTGGACAATGTGTCAGCCTCATGGGCAGAAACTGGAAGTTGGTTCCACAAGAGAGGAGCCTGATAACTGAAACTATATGCCTCCCATTCTGCTTTTAGAAACTCTAGGAACCACAAGTAAGCCTGCAGTCTGAGAGAAAGTGTTCTGTTAGGAAAATATGGAACAATAAGATCTCTAATATCAGATGGAGCCAGGTTGTTCAGAGCTTTTTATGTTAGAAGTAAGATTTTGAATTATATTCTGAATTTGACAAATATATGCAGGAATATGTAAACTGGCAGTGCATGTTTTCTAATCTTAATATGCACATTTTTTTTTTGGGGGGGGGGGGGGGGGGAAGGAGTGACAATATGTATAAAATTGTAATATTGACCCGATGCTTCTCTGCCCACTTACATGTAGGTTTTAAGCCGTTGTAAAGTTTTGCACACAGATGCAGGCTAACAGGTTTGTACACGTGAAATGCAAAACTTGATGTTTAAAATATTACTAGAATTTTACTCTTCACAGCACTGAGAAAATCAGTTTTCATTCAATGATTTATTAACTGTACATGTAGACATGCATGTCCTACAGCACCTCCTGCACCCACACTTCCCACAGCCTTGCCTTTAAATGTTTGGTCATTGAATAAAGCAGTAGTTTAGATCTTCTGAACAGGAAGTCAGTGGCAATGTTATAAACAGTTAATATCAGCTGTATAGCTCTTTAGAGGACATCGTTTGTAGAGTTTAACTCTGAATTGATAAACTAATAACTAGCTTGGGTAGGACCAAACTCAAAGAGGGTTTAAACAAGTCCGTCTCAAAAATGTCTTTGTGGTTTATAAACCTTTACAACGTCATCAGTTTTCCATTTCATTCCCATTCACAAGGAATGCTGTAATTTGGAAGTGTAATGAGTTGTAGCCGTAACTAGCTGTAGCACTTCTAGATTGTCCTGGGGCACTTCCTGCAGTAATAGCACAATATTTATGCTGTATTAACCGTCCGTCCATTGTCTTTACCTGATTCTTCCTTTTCGAGTTGCACGCAATGCAAAATTACCAGTGGTGTAAAAGTTCAAATTAATTAATTCATTCATTAAATTAAAAATCTGTTTACAGCAATTAACTTTGATCTTGGTCTCCACTTGAACGAGCTGATCAGTCTGGTCAAAATTAAATTATATTTCTCCGCACTGAGTGAAGGAGATTGCAGAAAATAAATAAATAAATAAATGTCCATAACCATTCTACAGAGCCATACTTCAAAATATCTGAACTATCCCTTTATTTATTTGCTTACTTGTTTTATTTAGCTTAGTTCAGCTTCAGTAAATTGTAGTTTCTAATCCAACGAGGAGGGAAAAAATATTTTGAGAGAATGTGAGAAAAACCTGAATAGTTTGGAGTCCTGCTTAAATAACCACGTATACATTTACTTCTCCTTTTTTAAGGGTTGTTTTTGTTCAAGTACAAAAAATAAAAACACAACCTAACCTTAACTTATAAAGATTCATTAATGTGAGAACGATATCAAGATTTAAAAAATATAATTAACAACTCCTGGCTTTAAATCTGTGTTATCTAGCCACTAATTAAAGCCCTAACCTGATCCTGCCTACGATTTGTCCACAGGGCATGAATTCTCAATTTGGCATGCTGCTTTGAACTGTCACTCTTCAACTGGCAGCCCAAACATCATAAACCAGTAAAACCTCAGAGCACAGGATGTGGATGATTGTGACTAAGCAGCACGGCGAGGCCCCACATGAGTCTGTGCACACACTGGCTTGTAGTCAACACTATCTTATCTCGTGAGGAGGCAAGTCTGGGCCGGTCAGTGGGGAAGGAGAGTCTCATGGCTCAAGAAAGAAAAGCTCTCCACTTCTTAGAAATAAAGTCCTTGAGTGAAACTTTATCAATAGAGCTATTTTTTTTTCAAGTTTCTTGTCTGACCCCAAAGGATAAACTGATTAATTATTTGAGCCTTTTAGCACCAAACAGTAAACAAGGTTATTTCTAGTGTTGTGTGGTTTTCATCTAGCTTGTTCTAACCAGGTAAAACATAATTTCATTTGAACTTGTCATGCATTATGTTACACGAGTGTACTTTTTTTGTTTTCGTCGCTCTTTCTATTATGCGAGAGGGTAAGGCTTGACCTGCAGCCGTACAATCCATCAGCATTAGTCGTACACAGTCCTCAGACTAAACACACTCTCATTACAGTGGCTACGAGTGCCCAGAGGGCTCTTCTTCCACACAAGTTTATTAAAACAAGACACGATAAACAATATAAAACTAGGTACTCTGAGCTCTTACAGTAAACACCACCTCTCTGCTTCTGGTATATAATTAAAGGATTTAAATGGCCAGAGCACATTGGGAGTGACATGGCAATATGATTACTGTGGAACATATTGTACGGAGTTGCTCCAAGATGATGTCATCTCCTGAAGGCCGCTGCGGATCCACGTTGCCTTGTGAGATGTGTTCGTACTGGGAAGGGAGGAAAAGACAGGGAAGAAACTAAATGTCTTTCATGTGGTCTTGCAGAACTCAAATAGCTGTTACCTGTAAAATGTGGCTGGTGTGTGGTCATGACTAAACTGAAAGTCTCACATTCCTAAGTGGGAAAATGCCCCTTAACCATATAGTGCTCAGTTACAAATTACTATTTTAGCCAACATTCACATTACTATTTATGTCTCTTTGAATTCACTGAATGTTTATAGTCTTTTTTAGCTTTAATGTATCTGAAGTGGTTAAGAATTAAACGGCTGTTCGTTTTGGTGAAGACCTACATTAGGAGGTGCAATCGGAGCATCTTCCTGGTGTCATTATTATTATTATTATTAGCCATTCATTTTCAATGCCTGCTTGTTCAGGGCCGTGGGAGGCTGGGGACTATCTGCAAGCAGCCGACGAGCCAAACCAGGGTACACCCAGGACAGGGCACCGCTCTAGCATGGGGCAACATAAAGACAAACTGGACTATCTTGCTGTGTGGCAACAGAGTTAACTAAACTGGTTAGCTCTAATAATGTGAGAAGGAGTAAAGATAGGGCAGCTGACTTGGGACACGAAAGTCCCAGGTTTGATCCCCAGCCATTCCCATCAGTGGTGTAGTCCACATTTTTGTAGTGGTATACTGCGGTAAAGTTAGTTTTACGTTGGACCACCGTTGAAGCCACGGAGCGCAAATGTTCAACGTCCAACGTAAACCGGTAATTAACTTTACCGCGGTCGGTCCGTATACTGTGCTTAGAAACCAAAGTACGCTGTTAGTACAATCTTATCGTCAGTTTATTTGGATTTTTAAACATATTGAACATTTCCAAATTTCTCTGATGCTTTTATTTCAATAAATGAACAACAAACTTTGTACAACAGTTTGCTTTGCATTAAAAACATGTTATAGAATTGATAAAACAGTATCAACGCAAAACATGTTCAAGTATTAAGTTGTAAGTACATAAGTATTAATTATATAATAATTAGCTGGATAAGTGAATGCAATAAGCAAGCGCTGCATACCGACAGGTTGTTACAGAAGTGTTTAACTGCTGTTTAACGTATCAATGACACGTGCCATGTGTCATGTATCACTGGGAACTTTTAAGTGGGTATACTGAAATTCTTCAGCTTTTCTAGTGGGTATACTCCATATACCCGCATATCACATAGACTCCACCTCTGATTCCCATATTTCATGGTGTCTCTATAAGCAAGACACCCATATCCTAATTGTTCCCCGGGTGCTTACATAGCTGCCCACAATGATGACAACACGTAGCACTTTATTATTGCTGATATTAATAGTAGTAGAGGCAACAAAAGCTATAAAAGTACTATTGGTATATAT
>NW_023618737.1:14633-16008 GCF_014905685.2 Nematolebias whitei
TTTTTTTTTTTTTTTTTTTTTCTAATTACAAATGTGACTGTGCTGAATGGGATTATAACTGAAGAAAATATGGGCTGGACTGGATTAAAATGAGATGAACAAAGTTTGAACTGGACATGTTCATTTTTCCTCAATTGAGATCTGCAGTGATCTTTGTTATGAATTGGTATTACCGTAGATCGAATACTCATTGAATATCCTGGTGCATGCTCAATAATCCAGGTAAAAATATCCAACAAAGTTAAGTCGGGTCCTTTGGACGTTTTTTTTTTTTTTTGTTGTTGTTGTTGTTACGTTTCATCTTTCATCCAAAAGACTTCATCAGTCCAGAGCCACAAGAAACTCAGTCTTTTAAATAGCAGCTTTTTATGTTGAGTCAACCAGTTTGATGGTGATACTGGATGAAAGAAGTCCTTTGGATGAAGGACGAAATGTCTCAACAACAAAAAAAAAGAAATCATCCAGATGACCTGACTGAACTTTGTTGGAATTTTACCTGGATTAGTGAGCAAGAACTTTGATGTTTTGGACCACTTTGCCTATGGCTGCCTAAGAGGAGTTCACGGGGGGAAGGGCGGGCCCCAGAAACCATCTTCTCACCATCAAACTGATTGGTCCACCATGTGTGTGTGATACTTATGGGACTGAGCTTGTTGTGGCTCCTCAGACTGACGAAGTCCTTTGGATGAAGGATGAAACGTCTCAACAAAAAAATAAACCATCCGGATGACCTGAGTGAACTTTGTTGGGTACTGTAAAAGTCTTGATTATGTGATCTTTGCACAAATGTCATTTTGCTGTATTTTCTTTTCATTCATTTCATTTCTCCAGATTAAATCCCCATTGAGTTCAAGATTTCATTAGTGAGGGGTACCTGGGCAACATTTTTCCTACCATGGCATTTCTTACCATCGCAACATTGTTTAAGGAGCATGGTGTGAATATTTTTTACTGTCATCACATAAACTTCATCTCAGAAGGTGGAGTATTTTTTGTTATGTGGATCAGTGCAAAGTTATATATTCCTGATTAAGCTGTGGCTATAGTAGCATACAAACTAAGAGTTTCACTCCTTAAGATGTTTTTTAAGTGCAGCCATCAACTTTGGCCTATAGTTGCATTTATGTGTGTGTCTGGGATAAACTTTTTCAGAACAGTTCTTAAACTTCAGCTTTTTACACTCGTGACAAGATACTGCAGTCTCAAGTATCCTCTAAGCATCGAACCTTGAAAGACAAAGGACACATCAAGGAGGTCAACAACAACACCAAAAAAACCTCACACCCTGGAAATACATTTGCATTGAGTTAAGAATGTAAAGCAACATAAAACTGCCTTTGAGGCACCAAACACCTAAGTGGTGAAACAACAACTT
>NW_023618737.1:16108-31632 GCF_014905685.2 Nematolebias whitei
AAACTGCCTTTGAGGCACCAAACACCTAAGTGGTGAAACAACAACTTCCAAACTGCTGTAAAAACCTCCTTATTGTCAAAGTTCTTCTTATCTTGAGAGGGAAAGGGAAGGCCACTGTGATCTTTTGAGGAATGAGGCCATAGCTATTGGTAGCCAGTGAGACAAACGATTGGCCAGCTGACATAGCTTGTTTCGGTATTATGTCCCAAGTTAAGATAACAAAACGGGTATTCAGTAACATGCAAACTATAAATCTTGAGAGTCATAAACTGATATACGATTTCACCTCCAACAAAGCGCTGGACGGAGATGATTTTGGGCATGTTTAGAATAAGACACGGGTGGATTTGTCTTAAATTACTTGCTGCTGGAACTTGTTATATAAATCCAACGCATAGCACCAGATTAGCCATAAAGTGACGATACCACAAGGGCCCGAGTACTCCAGTTTACAGAACGGCAGTAAACATAGTAACCTGAGTATGGAGGATACTTAAGGATGTGTCCGTCAAGTGAAAAGCTAATTTGCGTTTTCATGTGCTACCAAAACAACCCCCGTTTCCTCACCAAATGCTTCAAGCCCCCCACCTCTCCTTTGCCCATTGTGAAGCCATCAGATAGTGGCTTCCAGAAGTCCACACCTGTCTCAGGGCTATGCAGAGGAGATGGATGCATGCATTTGGAGCATCAGATAGCCACTAGCAAGGGGTTAGTATTGATCTAACGCTTCACTGGCCCATTGTGTGAGGAGCAGCTGCTTTGGGGGGCTTTTAGATAAGCTATGCAAAGGGAGTTGTTTCTCCTAAAACCCCTTTTTTCAGTGTGTATAAATGAAAAACCATCACTTAGTTCAACACTCCATTGCTCTAGAATAAAATGTCCCTTCCCTTGACATTAAAATCAGCACATAAGCATTAAAACATCTGCCTTTGAGGTATTAGAAAGAGCATTGTAGATTACATGATGATGTGCAACTCTGGATTCTCTGTTAGTCTCTAGAGTGAAAATGAAATCCTTTCAGTGTTTCACAACTGTCCATTCCGTTCCGCTCACAGAAACTGTCATCAAATGAGGCAGTTAGAGTGAGATGGAGCAAACGGCACGGCGGGGGGATAATGCTGGTCTGTTTCTGTGTGCCACAGCAATGAGACTGTCCTGTCGATGACTCACTGGCTGCATGGACGACATCAGCACCTCGTTCTCAGGCAATAATGAGCCATGCTAATGAGCAGGACAGCCACCCCAATCCTCATCAGTCTTATGATTCATGTCAACCTGAAATGATCAAATGAAGAGAATAACAGGGTGAAGCCAGCTGGACGGGGGGACTTTAATAGATAAAAGTGTTTAATATCACTGTCACTTATCAATATGTGTTATAAAATATATTGTAGAGCAGGATGCCTTTTAGACAAAGAGTAAAATTAGAGGAATGAATGTTCAAGGACTCCTAGCATGACTCACCTCAATACTCCATGAACTCTCAGCTACCACACCAAAGTTTAGCTCAATATTTGTAAAATTGACCAAGTTAAAGCCGTTTATATGTTTGTTAAGTTTGATTAGCTGTGGCAGATATCTTTCCTTTGAGCGACTGCAGCAGTTAACGAGTTAAAGATATGCATCAAATGGTTGTTGGCAGAGAGTTTTGTCAAATTGTGCCCTGTAGTTCATGAGATATTTTGCTAACAGACAAACATGTTTGACACCAATAATTAATACCAAAGTTTTTGGATGCTGCACAATGCTTAGATGGCCAATGTGTTTGTGATGATGCTCAGCTACTGCCACTAACATCGGTAACTTAATACGACTGAGTTATTTGTGTATTTGCCACGCGCAATTAACTGTAGCAGCCATCTTTAATTGGGGTTACTTCAAATGTTAATAAGATTGCAGACATGTTCCTGTTTTTAGTTTTCTACATTCGCCTTAGAATCTAGCTGTTTTCGTTACCTTTTTTTTTAATCCATCCTATTTGTTAAAAAAAAAAAAAAAACGAGTATGACTTTTTATAACTGTCTATTGTTGTCGTTGTTGTCCATTGTTGTCATCATTCTTTGTTGAAATCAGGTCTCTCTTGTAAATGAGTCCTCGAGGCTCAATGGGATTTACCTGTCTAAATAAAAGTTGAATGAAAAAAAGTTGTCTATCTACACCCAATAATCAATACCGGAAAGCTTCATAATAACTTATTCAATTCATGAGATGTTTTGCTAATACACAAACAGAGTTGATTGTAATAATTATTGGCAAAGTTTTAGATTCTCTTTTGTTTTCAAAGTAAAGGATGGCTCAACATTTGTAGAACTGGGTTATTTTATTTTATTGATCTCTAGATAACCCCAAAGAGCTCTACAGTGATTGGTCTGAATGACTATCGGCCAGTGGCCCTCACCCCGATAGTCGCTAAATGTTTCGAAAAACTGGTCATGACCCACATCAAAACAACCATCAACATCAACGAGGACCCTCATCAGTATGCATACCGTGAGAACAGATCAACAGAAGATGCCATCTCCTCTGTGGTCCACACTGCGCTCAACCACCTGGAGCAGAAGGACTCCTATGTCTGTATGCTCTGACTTCACGTCTGCCTTCAACACCATGATCCCCAAACCGTGATGGACAAACTAGTCACACTAGGACTAAGCCCCTCCATTTTCAACTGGGTACTAGACTTCTTAACAAACAGACCACAGTCAGTGAGGATCCACAACTTCTCCTCCTCCACCATAACCCTCAGCACTGGCTCCCCTCAGGGATGTGTGTTGAGCCCTCTCCTGTTTACTCTGCTCACATATGATTGTGCATCTACCCATCCAGGCTGTCATATTGTAAAGTTTGCAGATGATACAGCGGTGGTGGGATGCATCACAAAAAAAATGATGAGTCCAGCTACAGGCAAGAGGTGGAACACCTGGAGAGCTGGTGCAAGGAGAACAACCTTCACATCAATGTGAAGAAGACGAAGGAGATGGTTGTGGACTTCGGAAGGAACAAACACCTCCCGAACATAAGAGGATCTGCAGTGGAAGTGGTCTCCAGCTACAAGTACTTGGGGGTGCACCTGAATGAAAACCTCAGCTGGAGCAACAACACCACCAGCCTGATCAAGAAAGCTCATCAGAGACTCTACTTCCTCAGACGGCTGAGGCGAGCTGGTCTGGGAAGCTCAGTCCTCACCTCCTTCTACAGGTGTGCAGTGGAGAGCATCCTGTGCTCCAGCATCAACGTGTGGCATGGAGGCTGCACAGCTGCAGAAAGAAAAGCTTTGCAGAAAGTGGTGAAGGCTGCACAGAAGTCTGTTGGAGTCAGTCTCCTCACCATCACAGACATCTACACCTCCAGATGCAGGAAGAGGACCACCTGCATCATGAAGGACCCCACTCACCCAGCACACACACTTTTTGCCCCGCTCCCCTCAGGAAGGAGGTTGAGGAGCATTAAATGTAGAACCACTAGACTGAGGAACAGCTTCAACCCTGAGGCTGTTAGACTCATGAATCTCTAACTAGAATAATCACTGTGAGAAAAAAAATCACATCATGTTGCTGCTGATCAGTTTCATGTTGCTGTGTTCATGCGTGCTCATCTGCTTACACAGACTCGTGTTCGTGCTGCTGTTCGATGTATTGTTTCATGCTACTAGTGCTTATAATATTTTTAGTTAACATTTATCTTAGTTCATATATCCTGATGCATGCTCAATAATCCAGGTAGAAAAATCCAAAAAAGTTCAATCTGGTCCTCTGGACATTCAAAATAAATAAATAAATAAATAAACACAAAAATACACAAAACACAAAACCCCCCACAAAAATACAGCACCTCAGACTAAGGAAGTCTCTCGGATGAGAGACGAAACATTTATATATTTTTTTGCTTTTTTTTTGTTTTTTTTGAATGTCCAGAGGACCAGATTGAACTTTTTTGGATTCGTTCATATAGCTCTTATTACTGTTTTTCCTTTACATCTTGTACTTTTAATGGATGTAACTGGGACCCTGTGTACACAATTTCGTTCCACCACATGTACCGCATGTGGTGTGTTTGACAAATAAAGAACCTTGAATACTGTGTTGCACTTGAAGTAGCCAAAGTGTCGGGGACAATGCTCAGCTACTACCACCTCAGTTTATTGCAGTCAAACAGTGATAATAAAACGTGGTGTGAAACAGCTTCTTCGACTCGTGTCTGGTCTGAATCGATCCAACTGGACAGCAGGCGGATCAATCTATCGTGATAAAATAAATAAATACAATTCAGATGAGAGAACATGCATTTGCATGCAAACCCCCCCCCCCCCCCCCAACACATCTGATTAGGCTGAATCAGGTGATCATGATAAAGCATTACAGCTCTGTGTCAGCCTGGGAGAGACACAAGGTTCTCTCTCTATTGGGGGGGACTGAACCCCCCCCCCCCCCTCCCCTTTTTTACAGCATTTCTATTCCTCACTCTGATTCTTTCGCCTTGTCTTCTGCGCCAAACCCCCAACCTCCCCCCAGAGCCTCTACGCCTCTGTCTAAGCTGGCTCCGTCTGTATCAGTTGAGACACTACACTTCTTAAACCCCAGCTGGGGGGAAATACGGTGGCTTGGTGGGGGGAGGGTTTCAAAAGGGTAAGTGATTGCCCTCTAGGGGAAGAAGCAGAGAGAGAGAGAGAGAGAAGCAGGACGCCTTATCGCCTCAGACTCCAATAGCACTGCTGGCTACCACCCTAGAGCCGGGGGGGGGGGGGGGGGGGGGGGGGGGGGGGGGGGGGGGTAGAGCTGGAGACGCCAGCTAGAAGCCACACTGCCTCTTGACACAGCAAACTCAGCAGGGTGCCTTCCATCCAGTGTTGGCGCAGTCAGGCAAATGCTCCCCTCTGAATGAGCGTTCCACATGAGCAGCCAGTCAAATTGCTTAAAATCACCCCCCCCCCCCCAAAAAAAAAAAATAAATAATTCAAATGTTTGCTATAATCGATGCATTTGATTTTTTTTTATAAATTGCACACTTGAATGAAATAATTGTTTTATTGGAGCTATGTTTTCCTCCAGTGGCAGCAGGCTGCAGGTGTAAACAAGAGCCAGAACGCACAGTGCTCTACTGACCTACTTCCCTCATTCAACTGGGAGACATGGGAACAAACACAACAAGCACCACACTAGATTAAAATATATATTTAGATATATTTGACAGCATTTTTCCCCACATATAAATGTGTGTAAAATGGGAGAGAGAGAGAAAAAAAAAGCAATTTAAAGCTTTGCTTTTTTTTTTTAGCTGTTAAAAATGTAAGATTTATTGGCGTCCTGGCGCCTCCGACAGTGTCCAAGCGCCACCTTCAGTATTCAACCTGAGGGTGGGAGGAAAAAAAAAAAAAAAGCTTTCATTATTTTTCCTCATCCGGATACATCTGGAAAACAATATGTGTCCATCTGAAAAATAAATGTACCTATTTCACGCGGAAGTAAAGCAATAAGGAAAGAGGAACGTTTTGGTTTGTGCGCCTCTCACGAGCGCCTCGCGCTTCCTGTTTAATATGCTCGTCTCGCCCGGCGTGTTGTCCCAGACGCTGTGTATCACAAATCCCCACCTCCACTCCAACCAGAGCACGGAGGGGAGGAATAAAAAGGGTTAACCGGAGTCTTTGGATGGATTCAGCCGGGGCGGAGTGGAAGGGACGTGATTGGGCAGCGCGCCGTGACGCAGGGGACATGAAAAAGCTGATAACTAGTTAAGAAGGCAGTTTGTAACTCTGGAAAAAGAGTGCAGAGCTTGAAGAGACACGTTAAGAGGAAGGACGTGAAGAGAGAGAGAGGAAAAAAAAAAAAAAAAAGGGAGGAAAGCTGTTTGAAAGTGCAGCCAAAGGAAGTTTAGGACAATGGTGCAGCACACGGACACCAGCGAGACGGATGGGAGCATGTCCAAAGAGGCCACCGACTCGGAGGAGAGTGAGTTTATGGCGTGCAGCCCCGTGGCCATCAACCCGGACTGGTGCAAGACGGCCACGGGCCACATCAAGAGACCCATGAACGCGTTCATGGTCTGGTCCAAGATCGAGAGGAGAAAGATCATGGAGCAGTCGCCGGACATGCACAACGCGGAGATCTCCAAGCGCCTGGGGAAGCGCTGGAAGATGCTGAAGGACAGCGAGAAGATCCCGTTCATCAGAGAGGCCGAGCGGCTGCGGCTCAAACACATGGCCGACTACCCCGACTACAAGTACAGACCCAAGAAAAAACCAAAGCTCGACCCGTCCAAGTCGTCCGCGCCGTCTCCGGAGAAGTGCGCCAAAATGAGCAAGGCCCCCAGCAAGAAGTGCTCCAAGATCAAGACGAAGAGCGGCTCCAAGGCGACGCACGGCTACGCGGAGGAGTGCGCGTTCCCCGGCTTCAAAGTTGCCAAGGCTGTGAAAAGTGAGCTCACGGACGAGGAGGACGACGACGACTACGAGGAGGAGTACCGGATGGGGGTTCCAGCCGGGGAGGAGGAGCGCCTGAGGCCGTACGGCGTAGCCAAAGTTCCCGCGAGTCCAACTCTGAGCTCCTCGGCGGAGTCCGAGGGGGCGAGCATGTACGAGGAGGTGCGGAGCAACAACAGACTCTTTTACAACCTCAAACACATGTCCAAGCAGGGCGCGCTGCACGCGGCGTCCGTCTCACCAGCATCCTCCAGGTCGGTCTCCACCTCCTCCTCCTCCTCCTCCAGCAGCTCCTCATCCGGGGAGGACGCGGACGATTTGCTGTTTGACTTTAGTTTGAATTTCGCTCAGAGCGCGCCAGGCTCGGAGCTGGGCAACAATTCAGGGAACCTGTCCCTGTCTCTTGTGGACAAGGACCTGGACTCTTTCAGTGAGGGCAGCCTGGGCTCCCACTTTGAATTCCCAGACTACTGCACGCCGGAGCTCAGCGAGATGATCGCCGGGGACTGGCTGGAGGCGAACTTTTCCGACTTGGTCTTCACATATTGACATAAAAATTAAAAAAAAAAAAATCCATCAGAATAAGACGAGTTTTCCTCCATGACAGAGAAGGGAGTTGTGAAATTAAACATGTTTGGCCCCTAAAGTCCTGTGGGTTTCCTGCCTGGTCCTGGATGAGGATGAGGATGAGGACCATGAGCTGAGGTGAGGTTTGAGGAATGATGCTTTTGAAGCTGGTAGAAAAAAAAAAAAGAAGTCTGCAGACTTTTTTTTTTTGTAATAAATGACAGCATGACAGGGTTTTATGGATCCCCCCACCCCCCCTCACCGGTCTGCATTTACTGTTATAACTCAGACCACAAAGGGAGAAATAAGAACTTCTATGCATCTTTTCCTCTTCAAAACAAAACAAAAAAAACCTGCAGGGAGCTGAACTCGGACTGTCTCAAAGAAAAAATAAAAATAAATCTGTGAACTGACATTTGTTCAGGATGCTACTTTACAACTGTTTATGTCTTCTTCTTTTTTTAAAATGCCGCAAATTGTTTTTGTCTTTTATTTTATTTTTTATTTTTTTATATATATAACTGGTTCAGTTTACCTCCTGGTTTTTGGGAAGAAAAAAAAAATAATAATAATAGCAGCTGAAAACCTCTGCAGATTTACAGGTGCAGAGGGAACATTTTTGATACATAACAGACCTCATCTTTTTAAAAGAAAAAGATATTTTCAGGCATATTTTTGTACAGTTTAACAAAAGGGAATGTTCTTACTGTGCTTTCAGTGAGTTTTCAGGCACTTCTTCCCTTTATCGTTTGTTTTCTAGCATGCAAGGGAGTCCTGGTTTTAAGGATTAAGTTAAATTAAGACTTGCATCAAAAATGCCTTGTGGTTTATAGGTTTTTTTGTACAGTTGTAGAGCAGATTTGTTGAGTATTTGTAGATGATACAATGGCATCATGGGGGGACACATACCTCAGAGCTGGAACTAGTTTCAAGATTGTATATGTATTGTAATATAGTAAAGTTAGGAGTTTATGTATATCATACTCGTGATATGTGGATGGGTCCCGATCGCAGGTGTGAAACTGGATTTTTTTGGTATTTTTTATGGCACATACTGTTCCCCCCCTTTTTTTTTTTTGTTCTCATTTTTTGTGCAATATATACTCTTAAGATACAGACCATCAACAATTGTAGCAAGTGATGGAAAAACAGACTCGTGCACTGTCAACATCATTTCATGTTATGATGCTGAAGCCTGTCCGGGCAGGAAAAGAAACAAATCAGCTGGAACTGATACAAAACAACGTACTATAGCCTCGTGGTGCGGTGCATTCGATTACAGATTGGTATTACTATTTGACACGTTAAATCACAATAAATGGGCATGCATGAAATCTTTAGTGGAAATAAAATAAAATTAAAAAGTTTGGCTAAAATAAAAGGGCATATGATACAGTGGCCTGGCTTTTAGTTTGAACAAGCAAGCAAAAAAAAAAAAAGAACATTCCATAGTCCTGTTTCATGAAATGAAACTTTTATTTTGAAACTGAAGACTGCCTTCTTTTTTTAAGACATTTACCACAAACCTGTATTTTTTATTTCTTGCACTTAAAAAAAGAAAAAAAAGGAGAAAAAAAGCAGATATTGTTTATTTTTATGTGGGTCTTACATATGAAGTTTGTTTGATTCAAAGGTTTTGGAATATAGCCTAATTATATGCCGAGACATTTTGTTGGGAAGTTCTAGGCAGTAGTGACTTCACATTCCAGGTGTGGATCTGTCTTTGACTTAACTTTTTAATAAATGAGTACCTACCACCGTCGACTGTCCTTTCAGTTTGTGAATATATGTACACAGATGTGTTATTATTTGCGTTTGGAAACAATGTGATGACAGAATGATGCCTATTTTGTATGTAGGCGGATACTCTTAATGAATGGGCTCCAACTACCCTGTGAATTCACATTTAATAAAAAAGAAAAAGGAAAACGTTTGAACTGCAGTGCTGAGGTGCTTTACTGTTCTCTGTTCCTTTTTTTTTAATTTTTTTTTGGGGGGGTGCTTTCACAACAGAAGCTGCACGCTGCGTCTTTAAAAACTTGAATTGCCCGCTTTGCAGGCGGCCGGCGCTGTGATTGGTTGTCTGGCTGGTCCCCTTGGAAACAGGAGCTGCTGCACTCAGCATGTGGGAGCTCTTAGTCTGTCTGGCTTTCATTCAGAAAACGAGCGCCGTGCACAGAACCAGAGGAAAAGCCCGAAGATTGCATGGAAGAAAAACAACAACAACAACAAAAACGTGGCTAAATGCAACGAGTCAGATAAAAGCACATCTGTGGGAAGTCGTTTAACAAAAATGGGATTCATGCATTAAAGCTAATCTAAAGGGGATCGTGCAGCACTAATAAGTTGTACATGCAAATGAAAAAAAATACGGCTCAAATATGTATATTTCTACATTTTCAAATAGTTTTTTTTTTCCTTGAAATGTCCATTCTAATAACAAAAATGTATATTATTACAAGAAAACGCCTAAAAAGCAGCCCTTTTCCACACGCCTTTTAACAGAAGTGGCAGAATAAAATGGTTAAAAAGAATATTATTTCAACCAAACGTGTAGTTTTTATCAGCTAAAATACAGCCATGTTGTCCTGTTGTGTCTGTTTTTTTTTTTTGTTTTGTTTTGTTTTTTATCTGAGCAAGATAAATAAGGCCCAGCCATGATGTCATCCGAAATATTAATAGCACAACAAGCAGTAATTCACGGTGATTGCATCTTCACGGTGCTGTGGGCCTGGGAGCCTCTGGAGGGCCACAGAAGCAGGCCTCCACTTCCTCAGAGGCTTGTTTAGAGACCCACCGTCACCCCCGGTGCACATTAAGAACCGAGGCTGCAGCCACCGACATGTTTACGTTCAGTGCAGCCCCAGAATCCAATGATGAATACTCGCCATGCACGGCTGCCAAGGTAGGATCCTCCCCATTAAGTCAGTTTGCAAATCTGTAATAAAACATTTATCTAGCTATTACTTTACCTGACCTATTGGTCAAAGTTGCTAATGGGTTCCAGGTCTATTCCCAGTTGAATCTCAACATTGATTTTGTGCTCCTCTGAAATATTGGCTCGGGGCTAATGCCACCGGTACACGTTGAAATGAAATTAGCGACCCATTGAAATTTCCTTCTATTTCCGCCTGAAATAAACAAATGCCGAGCAGAGCAGTGAGGTACTGTCTTTCAAGGTTGCCAGATTCATGCCCGCCAGTTGGGGGGCGGGTCGCTGTGGCTGAAAGTAATTTCCAATTCCTTGAACGTTTAAATCATTCATACAAGCTTTGGATGCTACATTCAAATGTTGGACGTGACATCTGTGCAAAGACCCCTGCTGCTGCACCGAGCTGAGACATAAACCCCTCCGTGACTGGGCCCCGTCCAAGCATGGAGGTTAAATCCAGTAATAATAAGGCCTGTTATGATTTCCTCTCATCTACTTTTTTTTTTTCCCCCAATTTGAATCTCACCCAGAGAGCTCAGAAGCATTACATCACTGCTCAGCTTATGCCACTGCGCAGTAGGGCGCCGTGTTGTGTCATCGTTGATCCACATGTGTTCCTCCTCTCCCAGTGGGAGACGGTCTGATAGTGCTGTGGGAATACTCATATATACGGTAAAGTCACGCCTTCATAACAACAACACTGCTCGCATTCACTGAATCGGTTATGGTGTTTACTGATGAACGGGGAAAAATTCATGCAATCCACTTTGGACGCTCTGATTTGGATCAGGAAGGTGTTGACACCAGTTTTGGCGGAACAAACCCTTCTATGTTATCCAAACATGGCGTGCTGCTGCGTACCCCAAATAATTTACAGACCCTGCAAGGGTGTGTCAGAGCACTGGATAGAAGAGGCTTGCAACAAGATTTGAATAGATCCAAAAAAAATCAATAACCATAATTACAATTATTGTTGCCCAAAGATGAAGGTGGAGTAATAACAAAAACAAACTTTTTAAGTTAATTTGACATATATTGAGCTAAAATTTGTCGTGGTAGTAACTGAGACTGATCTCTAACATATATTTGGTGCTCTAAAAAAATCACACAAGGTTTTTGTTTAATAATGTGCAATTTTCTGTTTAGAGCCAATTCTGCCTGTCTGTTAGCAAAATATCTTGTGAACCACTGCACATTTTTTTATGAAACTTTCAAGAAATAATCACTGGGTCTACCTTTTTAAATGATTAACTTTTTGAGCCAACCCAATTCAAGAGGACTGCTACAGCCAACCGACCTCATAAAACACAAAATAGGCTATAAAATGGTCAATTTTACAAATATTGTGCTCAGATTTGAAGCAGTTGTAGTTGAGAGTCATTTACAACACATACTCCAAGTGCTGTACATTCACTAGATCCTTGCTTAAAACCTTGACAATAAAAATTGGAGTTAACCCTGTTTGTCTGTTAGCAAAATATCTCATGAACCACCTGACATATTTTAATGAAACTTTCAGAAATGAATTACTGGTTATATATTTACAATTGTTTAACTTTTGGTGTCAATCCATAACAAGATGGCTGCCAGAGCTAATGGATTTCTGCCAACACAAAAGTGGCTATACGTCAGTCAGTCATACAGATATTGAGCTGAAATTTGGTGAGATAAGTCACTCACAACACATACCCCAAGCGCTAACAAACCATGTAAAATCACGTAAGATGCTGTGTGTGATTGCGCATGATGTTATTTTCAAAGGTGGATAATTTCTCAGAATAAGATGGTCTTAGTTTGAAACAAAGGCACGAAAGGTGGCGATACTAGGCCTTTAATGATTTTGTGACTCCAGATGAAAAAACCCCACAGGTTTTCATGTGCTTGAACCATAAAATCTCAAATACAGTGACCTTACACGCACTCATTCCTAACAGGGAGCAGTTTACTGATGGGGAGAACATGGACGGTCTGCCTGAGCAGCAGTCCAGGCCCCGTGTCCTACGTTCCAGTCTTGGCCCGGGGCGACTCCTGCTGCTGTTGATGGCTAGCCATTTGCTCTGTATGGGAGGGAGCATCAGGCCCATCTGCTGCGCTGATATTTACTATCCCTTCACATTTATGAGAGGTGGGGGTGGCAAAAGCCTCCATTCCCTTTTGGTGTTTTAAGCGCTGTGGCAAATATACACAGGGAGGGAACAAGAAACAGACGGAAATACTTGAATATCACCCTCTTCCAGGGGCAAGTAGAATGATGTGGGTTTTGCCTGTGTATGTTTATTTGTCTGTATGCCATGAACCGATGGACAGATTTTCACTGGATGCACATTTACAGCTGAATAAAACCGGAGTCAACCCAAGACAATATGAGCATTAACACACGTTGCAACATGTGCCTGTGGTGGCCATCTTGAATTAAAACCGTCATGGAAGGTGACGAGCAAAATGGGTTCCATTAACATCAAAGTTCATGTTCGATAATCCAGGTAAAATATCCAGCATAGCTCAGTCAGGTCATCTGGACATTTCAAACCCAACAGGACTCTCAGACAGAGGCTGGTCCACCCTAAGGACAAAACACCCATACACAAACTGAGTGGTGTGGTGTATGCAGTTCAGTGCGCAGAATGTCCAGATCTCTATATTGGAGAAACCAAACAGTTGCATGGCTCAACACAGGAGAGCCACCTCCTCAGGACAAGACAGCTGTTCACCTCCACCTCGCGGATAAGGGACACTCATTTGAGGACCAAAATGTGCACATTTTGGACCGAGAACACAGATGGTTTGAGAGGGGGGTGAAGGAAGCCATCTATGTAAAAAAAAAGAGAAGCCATCTCTAAACAGAGGAGGAGGCCTCAGATTTCAACTTTCAAAAACTTATAATGCAGCTTTAGGACTGATACCCAGCCAGTTTCACACCTATCAGATGGGACCAGAGAGGATTAACAAAAACCTTAACAAACCTTACTGTGAGGTGTGATAGGTCAATCTGCATCTGTATGTGTGTATCTTATCTCAGCTTTATAACCTGAACCCCACATGCTCTGCTCTTTGAATTGAGAAAGCTTCTCGGATGAGAAGCGAAACGTCTTCTGTTACAAATAAAGTCCGGTTGTTTTTGTATTGAACTTGTTTGAAGTCATCTGGACAGTTTCTTTTTTGTTTGTTTGTTGTTGTTGACACGTTTCGTCCTTCATTCAAAGGTCTTCAGATAAGATGCACCAAAGTCCATGCTCAATAATCCAGGTATAAAATCCAACAATGTTCAGTCAGGTCATCTGGACGGTTTCTTTCTTTTTTATTTTTGAAACGTTTCGTCCTTCATCCAAAGGACTTCTTCAGTCCGAGGAGCTACAACAAACTCAGTCCCACAAGCAGCACACTCACATAGTGGGCCAACCAGTTTGCTGGTGATAAGATGGTTTCTGGGGCCCGCCCTCTTCCCCGTGGACTCCTCTGAGGCAGCCATAGCCAAAGTGGTTCAAAACACCAAAGTTCATATTCAATAATCGTTGAAATTTGATCTTTTGTATGAAACACCTATATGCTCAAAACTAACTAAATAAATAAACATTATGAAATAAGAATATTTTTCATTTCATTTTTCATTGACTTCAGCTGTCAGTCAACGTCAGTGGGTTGGACCTTCACGCCCACTGGCTGATCCTTCACATCCATTAGTTTTCCTGAATACCTGCTTGTGGTACAGCTATTCAAAGAACTAAAACAACGAGTCCGCCTGTGCGCGCTCCCGCGGCGCCAATCAATTTTTGTCAGTCCATCACTTTTTGTCACGACACCTGTATCTTCTGAGAACGTAATCCTCTCAATTTGATCTGCTAAAGTTACCTGAGCTGAATAAAGTTCATGCAACTCTGCCATCCTTCATGACTGCTGACCTAGCAAGTCGCTGCTAGCTGCTATGCTAGCTGTACCAGTGAGCAGGACAACTAATGGATTAAGGATCAGCCAGTGGGCGTGCAGGTCCAACCCACTGACATTGATTGACAGCTGAAGTCATTCGGCTGAAAAGAGTCATTATGAAATAAGCTATAATGAAAAACACAATTATGAAATAAAAGAATAAAAATGAAACATTTTCGTAGTAATGAGCTTAGATACTTATCTCATAGTGCTTTATTTATTTATTTAATTTTGAGCATTTTGGTGTTCCACAGTTTTCAATCACTTTGGCTAGGGCTGCTTCAGAGGAGTCCACGTGGGAGAGGGCGGGCCCCAGAAACCATCTTATCACCAGCAAACTGGTTGGCCCACTATGTGAGTGTGCTGCTTGTGGGACTGAGTTTGTTGTAGCTCCTCGGACTGAAGAAGTCCTTTGGATGAAGGATGAAACATTTCAACAAAAAACAAAACCATCCAGATGACCTGACTGAACTATGTTGGATTCCATTAAGGGATTTTATTAAGGCTTTTAATTTCTAAAAGTGTTTCACATGTAAAACAGAGTTAAACTTAGATTTAACCTCACTTGGATATAAAAGAAGCGAGGTGATGGATGACGAGCGAGAAGCTGAGGAAGTACCCTCCACGGCTCTTCCCCTGCCAAATCTCCCATTTACAACTTCATCACAGTTTTTCATTATTTCACAAAAGCTAACAGGAAGCTGAAAAGACTTTAGAGGAGCTGCTGCGCAACAAAAAGACACAGCAGGCTGTCGTGAGCAGCTTAAGTTGCCAGGGTTATTGTCTTGTCGACACAAAAACAAACAGTTCAGTCACTCCTCGCGGAATCGGTTCTGACACGTGGTAAGATCTCATCGGGAGAAGGTCACTTTTTTTTTGTCAGGAGCTGCTGGAGGTCGCACATCACTCATGCACATTATCTGGTGAGAGGCCAGAGACTCAGCTGCACACCTGCCTCTCCTTTCAAACCCAACTCTGTTTCATTTTAAATGGATTGGCTTTGGGGCGTTTACCTGATTGGAGCTCCAGCATGTGCTTGGCACCAAGAGGAAATAAATGGGCCATTTTATTAAATAAATAAAAGACATTACTTACATATATTTCCATTTATTCACATGAGCTAGTTTGCCTGATTATGGTCAGTAAATTTTTAACTTGAATCAATAGTTTAAATCTTCTGAACTGGAGTTTTCTGTAATGTTGTGAAAAAATGTATATCCTACTTGTTGTAGAAAAAAGTTTGAATGGCCCAAGTTTGGAAAATAAAAGTTTATTGTAATCCTGTTAATATTTATTATTCCAGGTTTCTTAAAACTATTCCGTACATTTTTCGTCATCTTTCTCGTTCTGCATTTTTTGTGCTACAGTTTTTTTTTCAACAAATCATATTTCAAAACATTCAGCTCTTTAAGGAGAAGGGTGCTATGACTTTTGGTATTGGTGCAACTTTGGCTTTTGGAAATTTTTTTTTGCCATTTTTTTCCTCATTAAAAAATAATTGAGCACATTTTACATCCTTCAAATCTTTAGATATGTTTACAACTTTTTACTGCTCCTTTCACATTTTGTTCTGGTTCAGTATTGTAAGAAAAGAAAATAAAATAAATTGTCCATCATTAAACAGGGGTGGAGGCCTCCGGGTTCAACTGTCCCCCTCTTACAATGCTGTGATTGCTAGTATCACTC
>NW_023618738.1:0-15633 GCF_014905685.2 Nematolebias whitei
ATGATGTTTTTGTCCTTGCTAAGAGTGGTGAGTGCATCCCTCTCCTCTCTACTGATGTTGGAAGGTGGTGGTTTGGCATTGCTGAGGCAGGCTGAAACTTTGATTCTGAGCTGTTCTGCTTCAGCCTCTTTCATTTTGTTGTTGCGGATGGCTGATTCTGTGGCTGTGATCATCTCCACCAGAGGAATTCTACTTGGTGCAACCGCAAAGTTCAGTCCCCTGGCAAGAATATCTGTCTCAGGCTGGGTGAGCTGTCTGTCAGATAAATTCTTCACCCACTTTTCTGTCTCCCTGGCATGTAATTGACTACTGGAGTGTTGTCCTACACTGAATGTGTTGTTATTGGAATAATGATGGTGTTGATGAGTTATTAGTAAGTTAAACTTATTTTGTTGTCGAGTCTTGGACTTGACATGCTGTGCTAAGCGTGCCTGATCTGTACAGTCCAACACTTGCTGAAGTGTGGTCTGATCTAGACACATAGTTAGTTTCTGTTTAATATGCTCTTCTTTGGCCTTCAAGGCCTCAATAGTAAAATTGGTCTGTCTCACCCGTTCATTCAGCAGCTGGGTCTGTGCCTTCTGAAGGATCTTGCTTGCCCGGTGCCCGCTGACCGATGATTTTAGCTCCAGGCTCTTGGGAATGATGCCACTTTGTCGACATCTGAGGTTGAATCGCAAGTGGTTCCTGTAGTCTGCCCTCTTCCTTGCTGTTTTCTCAAACTCTCTTACTAGTTTGAGGCAATCCTGGCCAAAGTGATTCAAAATATCCTGATGCATGCTCAATAATCCAGGTAGAAAAATCCAAGAAAGTTCAATCTGGTCCTTTGGACATTCAAAAAAACAAAAAACAAACAGATCAGCAGCAACATGATATGGTTTTTTACAGTGATTATTCTAGTTAGAGATTCATGAGTCTAACAGCCTCAGGGTAGAAGCTGTTCCTCAGTCTAGTGGTTCTACACTTAATGCTCCTTAACCTCCTTCCTGAGGGGAGTGGGGCAAAAAGTGTGTGTGCTGGGTGAGTGGGGTCCTTCATGATGCAGGTGGCCCTCTTCCTACATCTGGAGGTGTAGATGTCTGTGATGGTGGGGAGGCTGATTCCGACAGATTTCTGTGCAGCCTTCACCATTCTCTGCAAAGCTTTTCTTTCTGCAGCTGTGCAGCCTCCATGCCACACGTTGATGCTGGAGCACAGGATGCTCTCCACTGCACACCTGTAGAAGGAGGTGAGGACTGAGCTTCCCAGACCAGTTCGCCTCAGCCGTCTGAGGAAGTAGAGTCTCTGATGAGCTTTCTTGATCAGGCTGGTGGTGTTGTTGCTCCAGCTGAGGTTGTCATTCATGTGTACACCCAAGTACTTGTAGCTGGAGACCACTTCCACCGCAGATCCTCTTGTGTTCAGGGGGGTGTAGATGTTTTTGTGGATGTGGATGTTTCAACCTGGATTAATATGACAAGAATATCTGTAGCTCGTGCAGATGTTTACTGGTTTTGTGGTGGAAGACTTTTGAGAAATACGATGCCACCGAGATGGTCTGGAAGATGTACAATCATTTCTCTAATTTCTCCAGTTAGAATGGTAAATCTGACTGTTCAGGATTTGGAAACTTTTAGGAGCAGTACATATTTGGTTGGTGAACTGGGGAGAAGGAGGAAGCGTGAATTTGATATTTATGCTGATTCACCTGCTTATATAGATTCAATAGGTGTCCCCAGAGGTGTCCCAGATGAATATAAATTAGTGGATCCAGTTGCTGCTGGCTTTGAATCTCTGATTCCTTATGTTACAGTGAATAAGAATGTGGCAAGAATTAATTTCATTCATTTCAATATTCAGAGGTTGAACAATTTGACAAGAGACGCACTAGAGGGCGCTCATCAACAACTTGCAGCTACATCTTTAATGGCATATCAAACTAGATTGGCTGTAGATTTCCTCTTGGCGGAGAGAGGAGGGGTTTGTTCTATGTTTGGACAAGAATGTTGTACATTCATTCCTAAGAACACGAGTCCAGATGGTTCATTTACAAGAGCTCTTAATGGCTTGAGATCATTATCTGAGGAGTTGACTGAAAGTTCTGGAGTTGAGAATCCCTTCAGTGACTGGTTCATATCAACTTTTGGAAGATGGAGGGCTGTCATAATTACAGCTATGATTACAATACTTGCAGTTGTAGTTATGTTTATTTTTTGTGGATGTTGTTGTGTTCCTTGCGTGAGACATTTGTGTTTTAGATGCATAAGTAGGGCAGTTGATGATAGATTCCCTCAGCCACCATCTTATCAGATGAGCATACAGGTAGCGGAAGTTTTACCCCTTACAGGTGCCTATGAAGATGAGGATGAGGATGAAGATGCTTGACTTCACTACGTTCCTGCAGTATCCCTAGTTCATGTTGTTCGCTAAGGATAAAACATGCCAGAAATATATTCCACACACTAGAGGCGTGAGATTTATAGAAGGGACAAACGGTTGCTCTCGATTTGGTTTTTATTACTTTTTTATTACTTCCTTTAAGAATATAAGCTTTGACAATTACAGTATATGGTAGTGAGTTAGCTACTGATTTTGTGTTAGTAATTAGTGATTGTAGTTATTTTTATACACTGGGGGTTTTATAATCTGGTGGGTTACATTAGAATTAGGAAGAATAAGGGGTGGGAATGTTAGAGTTTTCCATTGTGTACACCGTAGTTATAATTACAATGACACATAGCTTTCTTACAGATAACATATATAGGATTTTTTGTTGACATGATATTTATCATGTCAAAAGGGGAATTGAAATATATTTCTATCAGTATTATATTTTGTTATGTTATTGAGAGTCGTGTATACCTACGGTCTGCAATATAAATGTATATTAAACCGATGCAGAACCTTTTTTTCCAGGTTTTTGTTTCCGGTAGGAAGGAGTTTTAGTTACACGCCTGCACTCTGCAACAATCCTGACACTTGGATGTTTACATCAATGATGGAAGTATTATTGGCTGAGATGCTGGTCACATGGTAAGAGTAGGCTGTCCTATGAGCGGAGATGACGACACCAAGGGGTGTGACCAGTTTCTGAAGAAAAGTGTGGTGCGCGCTGTAAAACGTTGCGGCTGCTGTTTTATGAGAAAAGGGGGCAGACGTCATGTGAGTTTGTGGCTTCCACTTACCTGTACAATAAACCTGCAAATATACTGAGCACAATTGTTTCAGAGCCTGCTTCAGACCTTAGAATTACGTTACAAAAGTCCATGCTCAATAATCCAGGTATACAAACAATTTTCAGTCAGGTTATCTGGACAGGTTCTTTTTTTTGTGCTGAAACATTTCACCTTCCATCACTGTGGAGTAAGCTGTTGGGGGAAGAATCAGTTTTGTGTTGTGTGTTTCCTTGACTGATGAAGCCTTCCGGATGGAAGGTGAAATGTTTCAGCAAAAAAGGAAACTGTCCCGATGACCTGACTGAAAATTGTTGGGTTGTATACCTGGATTATTGAGCATGGACTTTTTTTGGTTTTGAATCAGTTTGACATGACTGTCGACGAGGAAGAGGGCCGGCACAAGAGGAAGGGGCGTGCCAAAGACACCATCTTAGCATCAACATAACTGGTTTGTTCCACTTTGGAGTAAGCTGTTTGGGGGAAGAATCAGTTTTGTGTTGTGTGTTTCCTTGACTGATGAAGCCTTCCGGATGGAAGGTGAAACGTTTCAGCACAAAAAATAAATAAACTGTCCAGATGACCTGACTGAAAATTGTTGGAATCTAATAAAGAATTATTTCACAGTGAATTTATCTTTATTCTTTACCTTGCTGCAGTCCCAGCTGAAGGCATGCAGTTCAAAAACTTCACTTTGTTTTCTCTAACTAGACAAGATCATGAAATCTGATCCACATCAAAGCATCATATTGTGAACATTTGAATAAGACGTTTGAATCCTTTAAAACTTTTATTCACGTTCCTCAGGGGGAAAATCAACCTCATTATTTACTGTAACTGCTTAAAAATAAAAAAAATAAAATAAATATTATTTTGACCAAAAACTAGTCAGTCTTTTAAGCCGTTTTAGCCTGAAATAAAAGTATCTCATTTAAATGTTTATTATTTTAATGATTTAAGGCAGGGGTGTCCACACTTTTTCATCACGCAAGCTCCTTTTAAAATGACCAAGTCAAAGTGATCTACCTACTATAAGGCTCCGTTTACACAGAACAACTTCTGGAAACGTTGCGTGTTTTTTCAATGTTTATTGGGGGTAATAAACAAAAAATGAGCGGGTTTACATGAAAAACCCTGTAGTTTCCATGTCAGTCGGGTTGCCAGATAAGAAATTATGAACTATAGTACTGTTGCTTTAAAATGATGGTATTTTAACCTAAACTGTCATATGTGCTGAGTAAAGATATTCCAAGATGAGGTGTGTGTTGTGTTTGTTAAACATGGGCACAGAAAAGGAGGGGGTAAATAAGACATTTTAAAAATTTATGACAACCCTGAATTGCTGGGCTCAGCTGCATTCATTGTACATGCAACATCTGACAGTTATGTCCAAACTGGTGAATACACTAACGTCTCTTTGGAACTGGATTTTACTCCTACATGTTAAAAAAGGGCAAGTAGCACAAAAACACTCTGCTCTCTTCCATTTATTATAACTGTTGTTAGTGCAGAAAAACTTTGGACTCCAGCCGCTTGTAATGTGCATGTGCCACTTCACACACTGAGAATTTCTGGGGGCGGGAGGGGGGATGGGGTGAAGGGGGTGTTTGGGGTCCCCCCCAAAAATCTCCACTCCGAGACCTGGTTTGAGAGAATAAGGGCAAATTTCATAGTGAGGATACATGATAGGCTGACGTCTTATTTTTTTAATGCCATGTGATCAACCCATAAACCATTTGCGATCGACCGGTAGATCGCGATCATGATCGACGTATTGAGCACCCCTGTTGTAAGGGGTTTTGGTTTAAAACCTTGTATATACTACAGTGTTTTTGCTTTGTTTTTTTACTGATAAAATATTTATTTTACGGTAATTAACAGTGTATTTTCC
The DNA here is from genome assembly GCF_014905685.2 of Nematolebias whitei. Taxonomy (NCBI): domain Eukaryota; kingdom Metazoa; phylum Chordata; class Actinopteri; order Cyprinodontiformes; family Rivulidae; genus Nematolebias; species Nematolebias whitei. The sequence continues at coordinate 5,044 of NW_023618738.1, forward strand.
TCCATTAGTCCGCCCTCTGGGTCAACATCCACATCTTCCTCTGTTCTCGATCCCTCAGAACTGATGCCTGGTTCTGGCCCAGTCAGAGGGGTTCTGGACCCCCTCCTCTGCAGAGTCAGACCTCCTAGTGGGGCTCGGTCCGTTTTTCCTCTTCTAGAACAAATCATGATCACCCACTTCATCAACAAAGTCATCTCTGACTCGGACCGTTTTTCTCCTTCATGATTCTCTCCTCTGTCTGAAAGGTTCTGACTCGGCGGTTCCGTCCTACTCTGGGTCTGCAGCTCCTCCTCCTCAAGTTCAATCAGCTGCTGATTGTTTTGACTCAAACACACTAAATATCACAAATCTCTCAAACCTCATGACTCACTCCCACTCTCACTGTCTTAATTGTGCTGAACTCCATTAAACTTCTGCATCTTTCTTCCTGTAGATTTTTGGTGCTTGACAAATAACTTCTCCAGCCTCCTTCTCTGTGCCATTAGCCTCCTACTCAAAAAGTTATTGAGAAGGCTGTGCACTACAGCCTGTTTGAAAGCATCTGGAACAGAGCCAGATGACAGAGTTCAATAAGTGTAAAATGCAGGAGCCAGTGATGTGAAGGGTTTCCTTTAAAAGACAAGAGGGGAGGATATCTAAAGGAGAATCTGAAGGTCTTGAGTTAAAAACTATTTCCTTTAAAACTGAAAAAGACACAAACTGCTGAAAAAGACCATTTCATAGGGTCAAATTGATTTAAACAGATTGTGAATAAAAAACTCAAGATTTATTTTTTTCAATAAAATTTTACAACTTGTCACAATGTTAAAAAGTAGCTTTCATGGAAACACTGGCACAAGGATTATCAACAGAGTAAAAAAAATATTAACAAGGACATGGGGTTTGAGGCTATTTACAGCAATCATGCTGGACATAAAAGCATACCTCCGTCAAAATTTAAAAAAAAAATAAAAAAAAATCCAGCTTGGAGGAGTTTGTCATTTAAAATTAATCTTGTTGTTCTTTGATCTGGTGCTTAATAGAACCTTCTGAAGCCTGGTAAATATAGGAAAAATGGGAGCACTTCCCAGCAGGCCAAGGTTTCCAGGATTCACTCTGCCTCTGTAGGAACATGCCCAACACCAAACAGGTGGATGCTCCACCTGTATTTCTGAAGAACTGGGCAGGCTGCCAGGCTGGATGAAGTGCTGCTATCTGGATATGGACAGGTGCCGAAGAGAAAACAAACCTCTGAGATAGAACAGCAATCTGTCTGCCCAACTGATTTCAGGTGAGTCCTAAAGTGTACCAGAATGCCAATAAGACAATAAACATCCAACCACTCAATATGAAATTTGTTGACTTTTAGCAACAACGATTTATTACAAAAACCACAATACTAAGAAATAATAATAGTTATCCTGATAAATAGATCAGTAACCAAAAATCCCTTCAAAAATAATTATAGGTTAGATTTAAGCCACTCAGTTTGTGTTAGCACAAAAAACCTAAATAATTAAATGTCCACAAATTCACGTTCTTTTTTAATGAGCATAATGTCCGCAAAAGAGTCCAATATCCTCAAAAAACAAAAAGTCCTGGGAGTATTTCCCCGTTTTACTCTAAAGTCCCAATCCAAAATTAAAAATTCAAAACGTCGAAAAAAAAAAAAAAAAGAAAAAAAAAAAAAAAAAAAGAGTGGTACCACCAAAAATCCCCAAAAGGAAAAGTAAAGTTCAGATCTCACCGGGAGCGTCTTTCTTTCCCCTCGGCGGCATCCTCTGGCACCGGACGGCGTTTCCTGGGTGCAAGCTCCGGTCCAGTCTCTAAAACGCTCGATCTGTGGCACTGGGACGAACTTTGATGGTCTTTTTATGTCTTTTCTTTGATTTTTTTTTTTTTACTTCTTTTAAACATTCAATCAAGTCAAGTCTCCCGCTGCAAAGATCTGACAGTGTGCGTCTTCCTCTCCGGTTGCGCTGCCGCGCCGACGCACACGCCCCTTTTTATTTGCCAATTACAACCACACCTAAAACCATCATGATACGGCCCAAAATCAGTTTTAAAAAGTGGAAATTCGGAATAATTTTAATAATGAAATAACAGCAACTGTTCTACAAAACAGTTTGATACATTTACCATTTAATGTATTTATTCAGAGAGAAACAAACATAGGGGTTATGTTACACTGTGCTCCAGCATCAATATGTGGCATGGAGGCTGCACAGCTGCAGAAAGAAAAGCTCTGCAGAAAGTGGTGAAGGCTGCATATAAGACTGCTGGAGTCAGTCTCCCCACTGTCACAGACATTTACACCTCTAGATGCAGGAAGAGGGCTACCTGCATCATGAAGGACCCCACTCACTCAGCACACGGGGCGGCTGTGACTGAGTGGTTAAAGCAGTCGTCCTCCAATGCAAAAGTTGGGGGTTTGAGTCCACCAGCAGTCACATGCCGAAGTGTCCCTGGGCAAGACACTGAACCCCTCACTGCCTCTGATGTGTGTACCATCAGTGTATGAGTGTGATAAAGCTCTGATTAGTCTCTTTAGAATGATTTGTTCAATTAGCTTTGTAGAGATCTAGTTGAGTGCTGTATGATTGGGTAAATGAGGGCACAGATTGTATCTCGATAAGATAGAAAGGCGCTATATAAGTACAGTCCATTTCACACACACTTTTTGCCCCGCTCCCCTCAGGAAGGAGGTTAAGGAGCATTAAGTGTAGAACCACTAGACTGAGGAACAGCTTCTACCCTGAAGCTGTTAGACTCATGAATCTCTAATCAGGATAATCACTGTGAAGAATCACATCATGTTGCTGCTGATCTGTTTCATGTTGCCGCTTATCTGTTTCATGTTGCTGCTGATCTGTTTCATGTTGCTGTGTTAATTTGTACTCATCTGCTCACACAGACTCATGTGCGTGCTGCTGTTTGGTGTATTGTTTTTATGCTTTTTTATGCTACTAGTGCTTAATGTATTTTTATTAACATTTTTCTTAGTTCATATCTTGGATCTTATTACTGATTTTCTTTGACATTTTAATACTTTTGTTGGATGTACCGGTAACTGGGACCCTGAATACAAATAAAAAATCTTGAATCCTTGAACAAGACTTCATGGATGCCTACTCAGATTTTAAGTTTGTAAACTACCTGACTGAAGACCCAACAGTGTTTGGCGATCATAAGCAAGTTGACAGAGAAATCAGGACAACAAAAATGAAGTAAAATTTAATTTAATTGTTTATTTATTTAGCACCAAGTCACAAACAGAAGTCGTCTCAGGGCACTGAACAGAAACATTCATATATATAATAAAATAATTTAACATTATTTATCTGAGGAACAGACTGCTTTGAGTTTAACTCCATCACAGAACTCTCATCTTGAGGAAGAAACCTTTAGCAGAACCAGGCTCATCTTTATCACCTTTAGCAGAAAGGTGACCAGAGACACCACAAGGTGTGCAGTGACCGGGGATCGAACCTGGGTCCCGAGCCGGCTGCCCTGCCTCTACACCACCTCGGCCCCCAGAGATCTGAATCATTAACTAAATATACTGCATTCACTAAACTATGAATACACAAGACTAAGAATCCACTAAACACTAATGGTACAAAAACAATGTGCCAAAACAAAAGCAGAACGAACATGAGTTTGTGTGAGCAGATGAGGACCAATGAACACAGCAACACAAAATAATCAGCAGCATGAGATTAGCATCATGGATAATCAGCAGCACATATCAACAAAGTGGAATTACAGTGATTTTCCCAGTGATTATCCTGGTTAGATATTCATGAGTCCAAGTCTCAGGGTAGAAGCTGTTCCTCAGTCTAGTGGTTCTACATATGATACTCCTTAACCTCCTTCCTGAAGGTAGCAGGGAAAAATTTCTGTGTGCTGGGCGAGTGGGGTTCTTCAAGATGGAGGTGGCCCTCTTCCTGCATCTGGAGGTGTAGATGGCTGTTGGTGGGGAGGCTGACTTCATCAGTGTTCTGTGCAGCCTTCACCACTCTCTGCAAAGTTTGTTTTCTGCAGCTGTGCAGCCTCCATGCCTCAAGTTGATGCTGGAGCACAGGAGCACACTAGGAATGTGCGATATGGCATAAAATTCATATCACGATGTGTATTGTGAAGGGTGGCGATAACGATATATATCGCAATATGTTTTTGGTATAAAACGCTAAAAAAAAGGACAGGGTGTTCTTTTGTCATCATATATTTTGAATTAAGAAAATTCCACTACTAGGTCCAGAGAGTTTTTAAATGATAAACAAATCAAGTATTAGGCTTCTTTCTTGTAGTGCAAAACAGTGCAAAAAATATCAAATGTAGTTTTAGCCATACGTTTTAAACAAGAATATGTTGTTAACTCTTAACAGTTTCCAGTCTTCTCACTTAATAAATGAACAGCAACAGAGCAGCATTTTACACTGAAACACTTCACCCTCCAACCCTCTAGTGGGCGCCTCCTTCTGCTTTAATGGAGAGCTGACACAAAATGAGTCTGTGGCTTTGACCAGAGGGTCTTGCAGTAAAATCACACAACACAGCGTTCTTTTCACAGATCAGAGGGCAGGTTTCTCTAAAGCTGACCAATGCTTACTTTAACTTTCGATGGAAAAAAAAATAAAAATCTTTTGACGGAACACAGCGTTTTGCGCATGCGTCAGAATATGGCAACACTACGGCAAGCCATCCATAGTTAGCTTGTAGCTTTGCTACTTAGCTCACGAAGAAAAGACTAACGCCACTTGCGCACAGTTTTTAACTAAAAAAAAGTAATGATTAAATTGACAACTCTGCTTTTACTTCAGACACAGCATTACTGCGGTTAGCCGGTAGAAGACAGATCTCTATCGTAGGCTAAATTTCTATCATTTCTACCGTGTACCTTATACAGGTCCTTCTCAAAAAATTAGCATATTGTGATAAAGGTCATTATTTTCCATAATGTAATGATAAAAATTAAACTTTCATATATTTCAGATTCATTGCACACCAACTGAAATATTTCAGGTCTTTAATTGTTTTAATACTGATGATTATGGCATACAGCTCATGAAAACTCAAAATGCCTGTCCCAAAAAATTAGCATATTTCATCCCACCAATGAAAGACAAGTGTTTTTAAAACAAAAAACGCCAACCTTCAAATAATAATGTTCAGTTATGCACTCAATACTTGGTCGGGAATCCTTTTGCATGAATGACTGCTTCAATGCTGCGTGGCATGGAGGCAATCAGCCTGTGGCACTGCTGAGGTGTTATGGAGGCCCAGGATGCTTCGATAGCGGCCTTAAGCTCATCCAGAGTGTTGGGTCTTGCGTCTCAACTTTCTCTTCACAATATCCCACAGGTTCTCTATGGGGTTCAGGTCAGGAGAGTTGGCAGGCCAATTGAGCACAGTAATACCATGGTCAGTAAACCATTTACCAGTGGTTTTGGCACTGTGAGCAGGTGCCAGGTCGTGCTGAAAAATGAAATCTTCATCTCCATAAAGCTTTTCAGCAGATGGAAGCATGAAGTGCTCCAAAATCTCCTGATAGCTAGCTGCATTGACCCTGCGCTTGATAAAACACAGTGGACCAACACCAGCAGATGACATGACACCCCAGTGACTGTGGAAACTTGACACTGGACCTCAAGCAATGTGAATTCTGTGTCTCCTCTCTTCCTCCAGACTCTGGGACCTTGATTTCCAAAAGAAATGCAAAATTTACTGTAATCAGAGAACATAACTTTGGACCACTCAGCAGCAGTCCCAGGCGAGATGCTTCTGACGCAGTCTCATGTTCAAAAGTGGCTTGACCTGAGGAATGCGGCACCTGTAGCCCATTTCCTGCACACGCCTGTGCACAGTGGCTCTGGATGTTTCTACTCCAGACTCAGTCCACTGCTTCCGCAGGTCCCCAAAGGTCTGGAATCGGCCTTTCTCCACAATCCTCATCAGGGTCCGGTCACCTCTTCTCGTTGTGCAGCGTTTTCTGCCACACTTTTCCCTTCCCACAGACTTCCCACTGAGGTGCCTTGATACAGCACTCTGGGAACAGCCTATTCGTTCAGCAATTTCTTTCAGTGTCTTACCCTCTTGCTTGAGGGTGTCAATGATGGCCTTCTGGACAGCAGTCAGGTCGGCAGTCTTACCCATGATTGCGGTTTTGAGTAATGAACAAGGCTGGGAGTTTTTAAAAGCCTTAGAAATCTTTTCCAGGTGTTTAGAGTTACGTCGTTGATTCAGATGGTTAGGTTAATAGCTTGTTTAGAGAACCTTTTCATGATATGCTAATTTTTTGGGACAGGCATTTTGGGTTTTCATGAGCTGTATGCCATAATCATCAGTATTAAAACAATTAAAGACCTGAAATATTTCAGTTGGTGTGCAATGAATCTGAAATATATGAAAGTTTCATTTTTATCATTATATTATGGAAAATAATGACCTTTATCACAATATGCTAATTTTTTGAGAAGGACCTGTATATCGCACATTCCTACTGCACACCTGTAGAAGGAGGTGAGGACTGAGCTTCCCAGTCCAGCTCGTCTCAGCCGCATGAGGAAGTAGAATCTCTAATGAGCTTTCTTGATCAGACTGGTAGTGTTGTTGCCCCAACTGAGGTTGTCATTCAGGTGCACACCCAAGTACTGGGGACCACTTCCACCACTGATCCTCTTATGTTCAGCAGGGGGTAGGTATGTTTATTCCTTCTGAAGCCCATGACCATTTCCTTCGTCTTTTTCACACTGATGTGAAGGTTGTTTGTCCTGCGCCAGCCCTCCAGGTGTTCCACCTCCTGCCTGTAGCTGGACTCATCATTGTTTTTGATGCATCCAACCACCGCTGTATCATCTGCAAACTTTACAATAAGATGGAGCTAGGTTGTTGAGAGCTTTGTAGGTTAGAAGTAAAGTTTTGAATTCAATTCTGAATTTGACAGGGAGCCAATGGAGAGAAGCTAAAACTGGAGAGATATGACCGGTCTTACTAACTAGGCCTGTCGCGATAAACAAATCAATCAATCGCATGATAAATTAAAATGAGGTCGATAATTTTAATTTATTGGCTTTATCGTTTTTTCGTGTCTCTCTCTACTGAAAACACTGGATGACAAAAGGCTCAGCTCCGGTGCTCTTCAATGACCCCTCCCTTTCGCTTTAAAAACCATTTTAACCGTTCAAAATTGCGTATTTGGATCGTTATAAACAGCTAAGCTGAGAAGCTAAGCTACAAGATAAGCCAACAGGCCGACCTCGGGGAAAAAAAAACTCCATCTGAAGCCAAGTCCAGAATTTACAGTTGGAATCCGTGCCTTCGTCTAAAAAGTTATTTTCTGCAAAAAGAAGCTGAGAACTTGTTTACTGATTTTTTTTTATTAAAAGTTTTGTGTGAAATATGCTATGCTAAAGAGGTCTAACCACACAGAGAGTCTGCCATTTTGAGAACTGAAGGGAGACAGCCCATGTCATGTAAAGGGGCCTCCCTCCCATTTTTCCCCATCTCCCTTTTTTTTTTAAAGAGACACACTGCTCACTCCCTCACTATCCATTCTTCAGTTCAAACAGTCTTATACTGCCATCCGGTGATCAAAAAAAAGGTACTACACCCAAAACAAAATTAACTATAACATTTCTTCTTAAATTTGACAATAGTTACTATTTATTGTCAAATTTCAAACAATATTATCTTTTATCGCAATAATTTATGAGACAATCGCCCAGCAAAATTTGTTATTGTGACAGGCCTAATCATCACTGCTTTTGGTTGATCAACATGGAGCCAACCAGAAGAGAAGCCGTTCTCAAATGTGGGAACATTTTGAGCTGATCAGTCTCAATAAAGGTGAGTAGTTTATTACTAAACAAGCAACTTGAACAGTAGTAAGCTGGGGCGGATCCAGGATTTTGCGAAGGAGAGTTTGTTAGGTACATTGGCATGAAAACAAGTAAGAGAACACTGTTCATGGTAGGTTATGTTCAATATTCAATTCAATAATACTTTATTAATCCCAGAGGGAAATTAAATGTTGTAACTCATCATTCTGGTTTCATTAAATTGTTGTTATAGATGCTGATGGCTGTGAGCAGGAAGGATCTCTTGTAGCGGTCTGTCTTACAACGGATCTGAAGAAGCCTCTGACTGAAGACACTCTGTTGACAGTCTGATGAAGAGGGTGCTGAGGGTTGTCTAGAATGTTCTTTATTTTATGAAAAATCCTTCTTTGTACAATCATCTCCAAAGGTTTTAGAGGAGTCCCCAGAACTGAGCCAGTCTTCTATATGAGCTTGTTGATCTTTTTAAGTCACTTGCTCTGGTGCTGCTCCCCCAGCAGATGATGGCAGAAGAGATAGCGCTCTACAACCGACTTATAGAAGATATGCAGCATCTTGCTGCAAACATTGAAGGACTTCAGCTTCCTCAAGTACATTCTGCTCTGTCCCTTATAGATGCTTCACTGTTGCATTTCCAGTCCAGTCTGTTGTCCAAGTGAACCCCAAGGTATTTATACTTCTCCACCACCTCCACTTCTTCTCCCATGATGGAAAAAGGGTTGGACCTGTTCCTGTTTCTCCTGAAATCTATAATCATCTCCTTTGTTTTGTTCACATTCAAGATGAGATGATTGTTTCCACACCATGCCACAAATCGGTCCACCAGTTCCCTGTACTCCGCTTCTTGTCCATCTCTGATACACCCGACCACTGCAGAGTAGGGGTTGAATGACTACATAATTTTTAAACTCGACATTAACATAATAAAACTCGATTAGAACTCAAGTAGTTGACGTCATAGGATCTCAAGATGAAAATATAAATAAAAATAAAACTGACAAAAAAAGTAATTTATTATTTACAAAAATAGACCAACAAAACATTGGTAGAGTATATTATGTTCCTACCATTTATCATACGACAAATAAGTCACAGGAAAACCAAAACTATTAGTTATTATTATTAAGCTGCAAAAGTGAAAGAAATAACGTGCAACATGTACAGACCAGATTCCAAAAAAGTTGGAACACTTAACAAATTGTGAATAAAAACTGAATGCAATGATGTGGAGGTGCCAACATCTAATATTTTATTCAGAATAGAACACAAATCACAGATCAAAAGTTTAAACTGAGAGAATGTATCATTTTAAAGGAAAAATCTGTTGTTTCCAAATTTCATGGCATCAACAAATCCCAAAAAAGTTGGGACAAGTCCATTTTTACCACTGTGTGAAATCCCCCCCTTCTTCTTACAACACTCAAACGTCTGGGGACAGAGGAGACCAGTTTCTCAAGTTTAGAAATAGGAATACTCTCCCATTCATGTCCAATACAGGCCTCTAACTGTTCAGTCGTCTTGGGCCTTCTTTGTCGCACCTTCCTCTTTATGATGCGCCAAATGTTCTCTATAGGTGAAAGATCTGGACTGCAGGCTGGCCATTTCAGTACCCGGATCCTTCTCCTACGTTGCCATGATGTTGTGATTGCTGCAGAATGTGGTCTGGCATTATCGTGTTGAAAAATGCAGGGTCTTCCCTGAAAGAGATGACGTCTAGATGGGAGCATATGTTGTTCTAGAACCTGAACATAGTTCTCTGCATTAATGGTGCCTTTCCAGACATGCAAGCTGCCCATGCCACAAGCGCTCATGCAACCCTATACCATCAGTGATGCAGGCTTCTGAACGGAACGTTGATAACAACTTGGGCTATCCTTGTCCTCTCTGGTCTCTCACAGTCCAAGAAAGCCAACTTGCCATTTTTTACATCTTCTCGTGTGAACTTGATGTATTTATCCACAGAGTTGATGTGGTCAGTAAAATGTTGGACTTCCTGAGATTTAATTTTAACCCAGGTGTCGTCAACATACCTGAACCAATGACTTGGTGGTGTCCCTGAAAAGGACGTCAAGGCTCTCTTTTCTACCTCCTCCATGTACAGGTTGGCAACAATAGGAGAAACTGGAGACCCCATAGCACACCCATGTTTCTGCCTATAATATTGCTCCCCATATGTGAAGTAGGTTGACTGCAGGCACAGTTTCAAGAGTTGACACAGTTGTTCTGTTGAAAGCGTGGTCCTGCTGCTCAGAGTGGTGTCTGATTTTAATCTTAAACTGACCACCTCTACTGCATCATCAACAGGAATGCACGTAAAGAGTGATGTGACATCAAAAGAGACCATTGTTTCATCAGTCTCCATGATGACATCCCTCACCTTATCCACAAAGTCCATGGTGTTCTGTATGTGGTGTTCTGAGCTGCCAACTAAAGGGATGAGTACAGACGCCAGATATTTGGAAACATTGTAAGTGACAGAGTTAATCATGCTAACAATAGGTCTTAAAGGTACACCTTGTTTGTGGATTTTAGGTAAACCATACAGACTAGGTGTGGCCTCCCCTGGGTACAGTCTGTGGTACAGAAAGCGGTCAATAGCCTTGTCCTGCTCCAAATTTTTCAGGCAATCTATTAACTTCTTCTTGTAACCACTTCCTGGATCTCTTTTCAGAGGTTCATAAGTGGTTAAGTCACTAAGGAGTGTCATAACTTTCTCATGATAGTCTTTCTGGTTCAAAATCACTGTGCACCTTCCTTTGTCTGCTGGGAGAAT
>NW_023618738.1:15643-31276 GCF_014905685.2 Nematolebias whitei
ATGATGTTTTTGTCCTTGCTAAGAGTGGTGAGTGCATCCCTCTCCTCTCTACTGATGTTGGAAGGTGGTGGTTTGGCATTGCTGAGGCAGGCTGAAACTTTGATTCTGAGCTGTTCTGCTTCAGCCTCTTTCATTTTGTTGTTGCGGATGGCTGATTCTGTGGCTGTGATCATCTCCACCAGAGGAATTCTACTTGGTGCAACCGCAAAGTTCAGTCCCCTGGCAAGAATATCTGTCTCAGGCTGGGTGAGCTGTCTGTCAGATAAATTCTTCACCCACTTTTCTGTCTCCCTGGCATGTAATTGACTACTGGAGTGTTGTCCTACACTGAATGTGTTGTTATTGGAATAATGATGGTGTTGATGAGTTATTAGTAAGTTAAACTTATTTTGTTGTCGAGTCTTGGACTTGACATGCTGTGCTAAGCGTGCCTGATCTGTACAGTCCAACACTTGCTGAAGTGTGGTCTGATCTAGACACATAGTTAGTTTCTGTTTAATATGCTCTTCTTTGGCCTTCAAGGCCTCAATAGTAAAATTGGTCTGTCTCACCCGTTCATTCAGCAGCTGGGTCTGTGCCTTCTGAAGGATCTTGCTTGCCCGGTGCCCGCTGACCGATGATTTTAGCTCCAGGCTCTTGGGAATGATGCCACTTTGTCGACATCTGAGGTTGAATCGCAAGTGGTTCCTGTAGTCTGCCCTCTTCCTTGCTGTTTTCTCAAACTCTCTTACTAGTTTGAGGCAATCCTGGCCAAAGTGATTCAAAATATCCTGATGCATGCTCAATAATCCAGGTAGAAAAATCCAAGAAAGTTCAATCTGGTCCTTTGGACATTCAAAAAAACAAAAAACAAACAGATCAGCAGCAACATGATATGGTTTTTTACAGTGATTATTCTAGTTAGAGATTCATGAGTCTAACAGCCTCAGGGTAGAAGCTGTTCCTCAGTCTAGTGGTTCTACACTTAATGCTCCTTAACCTCCTTCCTGAGGGGAGTGGGGCAAAAAGTGTGTGTGCTGGGTGAGTGGGGTCCTTCATGATGCAGGTGGCCCTCTTCCTACATCTGGAGGTGTAGATGTCTGTGATGGTGGGGAGGCTGATTCCGACAGATTTCTGTGCAGCCTTCACCATTCTCTGCAAAGCTTTTCTTTCTGCAGCTGTGCAGCCTCCATGCCACACGTTGATGCTGGAGCACAGGATGCTCTCCACTGCACACCTGTAGAAGGAGGTGAGGACTGAGCTTCCCAGACCAGTTCGCCTCAGCCGTCTGAGGAAGTAGAGTCTCTGATGAGCTTTCTTGATCAGGCTGGTGGTGTTGTTGCTCCAGCTGAGGTTGTCATTCATGTGTACACCCAAGTACTTGTAGCTGGAGACCACTTCCACCGCAGATCCTCTTGTGTTCAGGGGGGTGTAGATGTTTTTGTGGATGTGGATGTTTCAACCTGGATTAATATGACAAGAATATCTGTAGCTCGTGCAGATGTTTACTGGTTTTGTGGTGGAAGACTTTTGAGAAATACGATGCCACCGAGATGGTCTGGAAGATGTACAATCATTTCTCTAATTTCTCCAGTTAGAATGGTAAATCTGACTGTTCAGGATTTGGAAACTTTTAGGAGCAGTACATATTTGGTTGGTGAACTGGGGAGAAGGAGGAAGCGTGAATTTGATATTTATGCTGATTCACCTGCTTATATAGATTCAATAGGTGTCCCCAGAGGTGTCCCAGATGAATATAAATTAGTGGATCCAGTTGCTGCTGGCTTTGAATCTCTGATTCCTTATGTTACAGTGAATAAGAATGTGGCAAGAATTAATTTCATTCATTTCAATATTCAGAGGTTGAACAATTTGACAAGAGACGCACTAGAGGGCGCTCATCAACAACTTGCAGCTACATCTTTAATGGCATATCAAACTAGATTGGCTGTAGATTTCCTCTTGGCGGAGAGAGGAGGGGTTTGTTCTATGTTTGGACAAGAATGTTGTACATTCATTCCTAAGAACACGAGTCCAGATGGTTCATTTACAAGAGCTCTTAATGGCTTGAGATCATTATCTGAGGAGTTGACTGAAAGTTCTGGAGTTGAGAATCCCTTCAGTGACTGGTTCATATCAACTTTTGGAAGATGGAGGGCTGTCATAATTACAGCTATGATTACAATACTTGCAGTTGTAGTTATGTTTATTTTTTGTGGATGTTGTTGTGTTCCTTGCGTGAGACATTTGTGTTTTAGATGCATAAGTAGGGCAGTTGATGATAGATTCCCTCAGCCACCATCTTATCAGATGAGCATACAGGTAGCGGAAGTTTTACCCCTTACAGGTGCCTATGAAGATGAGGATGAGGATGAAGATGCTTGACTTCACTACGTTCCTGCAGTATCCCTAGTTCATGTTGTTCGCTAAGGATAAAACATGCCAGAAATATATTCCACACACTAGAGGCGTGAGATTTATAGAAGGGACAAACGGTTGCTCTCGATTTGGTTTTTATTACTTTTTTATTACTTCCTTTAAGAATATAAGCTTTGACAATTACAGTATATGGTAGTGAGTTAGCTACTGATTTTGTGTTAGTAATTAGTGATTGTAGTTATTTTTATACACTGGGGGTTTTATAATCTGGTGGGTTACATTAGAATTAGGAAGAATAAGGGGTGGGAATGTTAGAGTTTTCCATTGTGTACACCGTAGTTATAATTACAATGACACATAGCTTTCTTACAGATAACATATATAGGATTTTTTGTTGACATGATATTTATCATGTCAAAAGGGGAATTGAAATATATTTCTATCAGTATTATATTTTGTTATGTTATTGAGAGTCGTGTATACCTACGGTCTGCAATATAAATGTATATTAAACCGATGCAGAACCTTTTTTTCCAGGTTTTTGTTTCCGGTAGGAAGGAGTTTTAGTTACACGCCTGCACTCTGCAACAATCCTGACACTTGGATGTTTACATCAATGATGGAAGTATTATTGGCTGAGATGCTGGTCACATGGTAAGAGTAGGCTGTCCTATGAGCGGAGATGACGACACCAAGGGGTGTGACCAGTTTCTGAAGAAAAGTGTGGTGCGCGCTGTAAAACGTTGCGGCTGCTGTTTTATGAGAAAAGGGGGCAGACGTCATGTGAGTTTGTGGCTTCCACTTACCTGTACAATAAACCTGCAAATATACTGAGCACAATTGTTTCAGAGCCTGCTTCAGACCTTAGAATTACGTTACAAAAGTCCATGCTCAATAATCCAGGTATACAAACAATTTTCAGTCAGGTTATCTGGACAGGTTCTTTTTTTTGTGCTGAAACATTTCACCTTCCATCACTGTGGAGTAAGCTGTTGGGGGAAGAATCAGTTTTGTGTTGTGTGTTTCCTTGACTGATGAAGCCTTCCGGATGGAAGGTGAAATGTTTCAGCAAAAAAGGAAACTGTCCCGATGACCTGACTGAAAATTGTTGGGTTGTATACCTGGATTATTGAGCATGGACTTTTTTTGGTTTTGAATCAGTTTGACATGACTGTCGACGAGGAAGAGGGCCGGCACAAGAGGAAGGGGCGTGCCAAAGACACCATCTTAGCATCAACATAACTGGTTTGTTCCACTTTGGAGTAAGCTGTTTGGGGGAAGAATCAGTTTTGTGTTGTGTGTTTCCTTGACTGATGAAGCCTTCCGGATGGAAGGTGAAACGTTTCAGCACAAAAAATAAATAAACTGTCCAGATGACCTGACTGAAAATTGTTGGAATCTAATAAAGAATTATTTCACAGTGAATTTATCTTTATTCTTTACCTTGCTGCAGTCCCAGCTGAAGGCATGCAGTTCAAAAACTTCACTTTGTTTTCTCTAACTAGACAAGATCATGAAATCTGATCCACATCAAAGCATCATATTGTGAACATTTGAATAAGACGTTTGAATCCTTTAAAACTTTTATTCACGTTCCTCAGGGGGAAAATCAACCTCATTATTTACTGTAACTGCTTAAAAATAAAAAAAATAAAATAAATATTATTTTGACCAAAAACTAGTCAGTCTTTTAAGCCGTTTTAGCCTGAAATAAAAGTATCTCATTTAAATGTTTATTATTTTAATGATTTAAGGCAGGGGTGTCCACACTTTTTCATCACGCAAGCTCCTTTTAAAATGACCAAGTCAAAGTGATCTACCTACTATAAGGCTCCGTTTACACAGAACAACTTCTGGAAACGTTGCGTGTTTTTTCAATGTTTATTGGGGGTAATAAACAAAAAATGAGCGGGTTTACATGAAAAACCCTGTAGTTTCCATGTCAGTCGGGTTGCCAGATAAGAAATTATGAACTATAGTACTGTTGCTTTAAAATGATGGTATTTTAACCTAAACTGTCATATGTGCTGAGTAAAGATATTCCAAGATGAGGTGTGTGTTGTGTTTGTTAAACATGGGCACAGAAAAGGAGGGGGTAAATAAGACATTTTAAAAATTTATGACAACCCTGAATTGCTGGGCTCAGCTGCATTCATTGTACATGCAACATCTGACAGTTATGTCCAAACTGGTGAATACACTAACGTCTCTTTGGAACTGGATTTTACTCCTACATGTTAAAAAAGGGCAAGTAGCACAAAAACACTCTGCTCTCTTCCATTTATTATAACTGTTGTTAGTGCAGAAAAACTTTGGACTCCAGCCGCTTGTAATGTGCATGTGCCACTTCACACACTGAGAATTTCTGGGGGCGGGAGGGGGGATGGGGTGAAGGGGGTGTTTGGGGTCCCCCCCAAAAATCTCCACTCCGAGACCTGGTTTGAGAGAATAAGGGCAAATTTCATAGTGAGGATACATGATAGGCTGACGTCTTATTTTTTTAATGCCATGTGATCAACCCATAAACCATTTGCGATCGACCGGTAGATCGCGATCATGATCGACGTATTGAGCACCCCTGTTGTAAGGGGTTTTGGTTTAAAACCTTGTATATACTACAGTGTTTTTGCTTTGTTTTTTTACTGATAAAATATTTATTTTACGGTAATTAACAGTGTATTTTCCTCCATTAGTCCGCCCTCTGGGTCAACATCCACATCTTCCTCTGTTCTCGATCCCTCAGAACTGATGCCTGGTTCTGGCCCAGTCAGAGGGGTTCTGGACCCCCTCCTCTGCAGAGTCAGACCTCCTAGTGGGGCTCGGTCCGTTTTTCCTCTTCTAGAACAAATCATGATCACCCACTTCATCAACAAAGTCATCTCTGACTCGGACCGTTTTTCTCCTTCATGATTCTCTCCTCTGTCTGAAAGGTTCTGACTCGGCGGTTCCGTCCTACTCTGGGTCTGCAGCTCCTCCTCCTCAAGTTCAATCAGCTGCTGATTGTTTTGACTCAAACACACTAAATATCACAAATCTCTCAAACCTCATGACTCACTCCCACTCTCACTGTCTTAATTGTGCTGAACTCCATTAAACTTCTGCATCTTTCTTCCTGTAGATTTTTGGTGCTTGACAAATAACTTCTCCAGCCTCCTTCTCTGTGCCATTAGCCTCCTACTCAAAAAGTTATTGAGAAGGCTGTGCACTACAGCCTGTTTGAAAGCATCTGGAACAGAGCCAGATGACAGAGTTCAATAAGTGTAAAATGCAGGAGCCAGTGATGTGAAGGGTTTCCTTTAAAAGACAAGAGGGGAGGATATCTAAAGGAGAATCTGAAGGTCTTGAGTTAAAAACTATTTCCTTTAAAACTGAAAAAGACACAAACTGCTGAAAAAGACCATTTCATAGGGTCAAATTGATTTAAACAGATTGTGAATAAAAAACTCAAGATTTATTTTTTTCAATAAAATTTTACAACTTGTCACAATGTTAAAAAGTAGCTTTCATGGAAACACTGGCACAAGGATTATCAACAGAGTAAAAAAAATATTAACAAGGACATGGGGTTTGAGGCTATTTACAGCAATCATGCTGGACATAAAAGCATACCTCCGTCAAAATTTAAAAAAAAAATAAAAAAAAATCCAGCTTGGAGGAGTTTGTCATTTAAAATTAATCTTGTTGTTCTTTGATCTGGTGCTTAATAGAACCTTCTGAAGCCTGGTAAATATAGGAAAAATGGGAGCACTTCCCAGCAGGCCAAGGTTTCCAGGATTCACTCTGCCTCTGTAGGAACATGCCCAACACCAAACAGGTGGATGCTCCACCTGTATTTCTGAAGAACTGGGCAGGCTGCCAGGCTGGATGAAGTGCTGCTATCTGGATATGGACAGGTGCCGAAGAGAAAACAAACCTCTGAGATAGAACAGCAATCTGTCTGCCCAACTGATTTCAGGTGAGTCCTAAAGTGTACCAGAATGCCAATAAGACAATAAACATCCAACCACTCAATATGAAATTTGTTGACTTTTAGCAACAACGATTTATTACAAAAACCACAATACTAAGAAATAATAATAGTTATCCTGATAAATAGATCAGTAACCAAAAATCCCTTCAAAAATAATTATAGGTTAGATTTAAGCCACTCAGTTTGTGTTAGCACAAAAAACCTAAATAATTAAATGTCCACAAATTCACGTTCTTTTTTAATGAGCATAATGTCCGCAAAAGAGTCCAATATCCTCAAAAAACAAAAAGTCCTGGGAGTATTTCCCCGTTTTACTCTAAAGTCCCAATCCAAAATTAAAAATTCAAAACGTCGAAAAAAAAAAAAAAAAGAAAAAAAAAAAAAAAAAAAGAGTGGTACCACCAAAAATCCCCAAAAGGAAAAGTAAAGTTCAGATCTCACCGGGAGCGTCTTTCTTTCCCCTCGGCGGCATCCTCTGGCACCGGACGGCGTTTCCTGGGTGCAAGCTCCGGTCCAGTCTCTAAAACGCTCGATCTGTGGCACTGGGACGAACTTTGATGGTCTTTTTATGTCTTTTCTTTGATTTTTTTTTTTTTACTTCTTTTAAACATTCAATCAAGTCAAGTCTCCCGCTGCAAAGATCTGACAGTGTGCGTCTTCCTCTCCGGTTGCGCTGCCGCGCCGACGCACACGCCCCTTTTTATTTGCCAATTACAACCACACCTAAAACCATCATGATACGGCCCAAAATCAGTTTTAAAAAGTGGAAATTCGGAATAATTTTAATAATGAAATAACAGCAACTGTTCTACAAAACAGTTTGATACATTTACCATTTAATGTATTTATTCAGAGAGAAACAAACATAGGGGTTATGTTACACTGTGCTCCAGCATCAATATGTGGCATGGAGGCTGCACAGCTGCAGAAAGAAAAGCTCTGCAGAAAGTGGTGAAGGCTGCATATAAGACTGCTGGAGTCAGTCTCCCCACTGTCACAGACATTTACACCTCTAGATGCAGGAAGAGGGCTACCTGCATCATGAAGGACCCCACTCACTCAGCACACGGGGCGGCTGTGACTGAGTGGTTAAAGCAGTCGTCCTCCAATGCAAAAGTTGGGGGTTTGAGTCCACCAGCAGTCACATGCCGAAGTGTCCCTGGGCAAGACACTGAACCCCTCACTGCCTCTGATGTGTGTACCATCAGTGTATGAGTGTGATAAAGCTCTGATTAGTCTCTTTAGAATGATTTGTTCAATTAGCTTTGTAGAGATCTAGTTGAGTGCTGTATGATTGGGTAAATGAGGGCACAGATTGTATCTCGATAAGATAGAAAGGCGCTATATAAGTACAGTCCATTTCACACACACTTTTTGCCCCGCTCCCCTCAGGAAGGAGGTTAAGGAGCATTAAGTGTAGAACCACTAGACTGAGGAACAGCTTCTACCCTGAAGCTGTTAGACTCATGAATCTCTAATCAGGATAATCACTGTGAAGAATCACATCATGTTGCTGCTGATCTGTTTCATGTTGCCGCTTATCTGTTTCATGTTGCTGCTGATCTGTTTCATGTTGCTGTGTTAATTTGTACTCATCTGCTCACACAGACTCATGTGCGTGCTGCTGTTTGGTGTATTGTTTTTATGCTTTTTTATGCTACTAGTGCTTAATGTATTTTTATTAACATTTTTCTTAGTTCATATCTTGGATCTTATTACTGATTTTCTTTGACATTTTAATACTTTTGTTGGATGTACCGGTAACTGGGACCCTGAATACAAATAAAAAATCTTGAATCCTTGAACAAGACTTCATGGATGCCTACTCAGATTTTAAGTTTGTAAACTACCTGACTGAAGACCCAACAGTGTTTGGCGATCATAAGCAAGTTGACAGAGAAATCAGGACAACAAAAATGAAGTAAAATTTAATTTAATTGTTTATTTATTTAGCACCAAGTCACAAACAGAAGTCGTCTCAGGGCACTGAACAGAAACATTCATATATATAATAAAATAATTTAACATTATTTATCTGAGGAACAGACTGCTTTGAGTTTAACTCCATCACAGAACTCTCATCTTGAGGAAGAAACCTTTAGCAGAACCAGGCTCATCTTTATCACCTTTAGCAGAAAGGTGACCAGAGACACCACAAGGTGTGCAGTGACCGGGGATCGAACCTGGGTCCCGAGCCGGCTGCCCTGCCTCTACACCACCTCGGCCCCCAGAGATCTGAATCATTAACTAAATATACTGCATTCACTAAACTATGAATACACAAGACTAAGAATCCACTAAACACTAATGGTACAAAAACAATGTGCCAAAACAAAAGCAGAACGAACATGAGTTTGTGTGAGCAGATGAGGACCAATGAACACAGCAACACAAAATAATCAGCAGCATGAGATTAGCATCATGGATAATCAGCAGCACATATCAACAAAGTGGAATTACAGTGATTTTCCCAGTGATTATCCTGGTTAGATATTCATGAGTCCAAGTCTCAGGGTAGAAGCTGTTCCTCAGTCTAGTGGTTCTACATATGATACTCCTTAACCTCCTTCCTGAAGGTAGCAGGGAAAAATTTCTGTGTGCTGGGCGAGTGGGGTTCTTCAAGATGGAGGTGGCCCTCTTCCTGCATCTGGAGGTGTAGATGGCTGTTGGTGGGGAGGCTGACTTCATCAGTGTTCTGTGCAGCCTTCACCACTCTCTGCAAAGTTTGTTTTCTGCAGCTGTGCAGCCTCCATGCCTCAAGTTGATGCTGGAGCACAGGAGCACACTAGGAATGTGCGATATGGCATAAAATTCATATCACGATGTGTATTGTGAAGGGTGGCGATAACGATATATATCGCAATATGTTTTTGGTATAAAACGCTAAAAAAAAGGACAGGGTGTTCTTTTGTCATCATATATTTTGAATTAAGAAAATTCCACTACTAGGTCCAGAGAGTTTTTAAATGATAAACAAATCAAGTATTAGGCTTCTTTCTTGTAGTGCAAAACAGTGCAAAAAATATCAAATGTAGTTTTAGCCATACGTTTTAAACAAGAATATGTTGTTAACTCTTAACAGTTTCCAGTCTTCTCACTTAATAAATGAACAGCAACAGAGCAGCATTTTACACTGAAACACTTCACCCTCCAACCCTCTAGTGGGCGCCTCCTTCTGCTTTAATGGAGAGCTGACACAAAATGAGTCTGTGGCTTTGACCAGAGGGTCTTGCAGTAAAATCACACAACACAGCGTTCTTTTCACAGATCAGAGGGCAGGTTTCTCTAAAGCTGACCAATGCTTACTTTAACTTTCGATGGAAAAAAAAATAAAAATCTTTTGACGGAACACAGCGTTTTGCGCATGCGTCAGAATATGGCAACACTACGGCAAGCCATCCATAGTTAGCTTGTAGCTTTGCTACTTAGCTCACGAAGAAAAGACTAACGCCACTTGCGCACAGTTTTTAACTAAAAAAAAGTAATGATTAAATTGACAACTCTGCTTTTACTTCAGACACAGCATTACTGCGGTTAGCCGGTAGAAGACAGATCTCTATCGTAGGCTAAATTTCTATCATTTCTACCGTGTACCTTATACAGGTCCTTCTCAAAAAATTAGCATATTGTGATAAAGGTCATTATTTTCCATAATGTAATGATAAAAATTAAACTTTCATATATTTCAGATTCATTGCACACCAACTGAAATATTTCAGGTCTTTAATTGTTTTAATACTGATGATTATGGCATACAGCTCATGAAAACTCAAAATGCCTGTCCCAAAAAATTAGCATATTTCATCCCACCAATGAAAGACAAGTGTTTTTAAAACAAAAAACGCCAACCTTCAAATAATAATGTTCAGTTATGCACTCAATACTTGGTCGGGAATCCTTTTGCATGAATGACTGCTTCAATGCTGCGTGGCATGGAGGCAATCAGCCTGTGGCACTGCTGAGGTGTTATGGAGGCCCAGGATGCTTCGATAGCGGCCTTAAGCTCATCCAGAGTGTTGGGTCTTGCGTCTCAACTTTCTCTTCACAATATCCCACAGGTTCTCTATGGGGTTCAGGTCAGGAGAGTTGGCAGGCCAATTGAGCACAGTAATACCATGGTCAGTAAACCATTTACCAGTGGTTTTGGCACTGTGAGCAGGTGCCAGGTCGTGCTGAAAAATGAAATCTTCATCTCCATAAAGCTTTTCAGCAGATGGAAGCATGAAGTGCTCCAAAATCTCCTGATAGCTAGCTGCATTGACCCTGCGCTTGATAAAACACAGTGGACCAACACCAGCAGATGACATGACACCCCAGTGACTGTGGAAACTTGACACTGGACCTCAAGCAATGTGAATTCTGTGTCTCCTCTCTTCCTCCAGACTCTGGGACCTTGATTTCCAAAAGAAATGCAAAATTTACTGTAATCAGAGAACATAACTTTGGACCACTCAGCAGCAGTCCCAGGCGAGATGCTTCTGACGCAGTCTCATGTTCAAAAGTGGCTTGACCTGAGGAATGCGGCACCTGTAGCCCATTTCCTGCACACGCCTGTGCACAGTGGCTCTGGATGTTTCTACTCCAGACTCAGTCCACTGCTTCCGCAGGTCCCCAAAGGTCTGGAATCGGCCTTTCTCCACAATCCTCATCAGGGTCCGGTCACCTCTTCTCGTTGTGCAGCGTTTTCTGCCACACTTTTCCCTTCCCACAGACTTCCCACTGAGGTGCCTTGATACAGCACTCTGGGAACAGCCTATTCGTTCAGCAATTTCTTTCAGTGTCTTACCCTCTTGCTTGAGGGTGTCAATGATGGCCTTCTGGACAGCAGTCAGGTCGGCAGTCTTACCCATGATTGCGGTTTTGAGTAATGAACAAGGCTGGGAGTTTTTAAAAGCCTTAGAAATCTTTTCCAGGTGTTTAGAGTTACGTCGTTGATTCAGATGGTTAGGTTAATAGCTTGTTTAGAGAACCTTTTCATGATATGCTAATTTTTTGGGACAGGCATTTTGGGTTTTCATGAGCTGTATGCCATAATCATCAGTATTAAAACAATTAAAGACCTGAAATATTTCAGTTGGTGTGCAATGAATCTGAAATATATGAAAGTTTCATTTTTATCATTATATTATGGAAAATAATGACCTTTATCACAATATGCTAATTTTTTGAGAAGGACCTGTATATCGCACATTCCTACTGCACACCTGTAGAAGGAGGTGAGGACTGAGCTTCCCAGTCCAGCTCGTCTCAGCCGCATGAGGAAGTAGAATCTCTAATGAGCTTTCTTGATCAGACTGGTAGTGTTGTTGCCCCAACTGAGGTTGTCATTCAGGTGCACACCCAAGTACTGGGGACCACTTCCACCACTGATCCTCTTATGTTCAGCAGGGGGTAGGTATGTTTATTCCTTCTGAAGCCCATGACCATTTCCTTCGTCTTTTTCACACTGATGTGAAGGTTGTTTGTCCTGCGCCAGCCCTCCAGGTGTTCCACCTCCTGCCTGTAGCTGGACTCATCATTGTTTTTGATGCATCCAACCACCGCTGTATCATCTGCAAACTTTACAATAAGATGGAGCTAGGTTGTTGAGAGCTTTGTAGGTTAGAAGTAAAGTTTTGAATTCAATTCTGAATTTGACAGGGAGCCAATGGAGAGAAGCTAAAACTGGAGAGATATGACCGGTCTTACTAACTAGGCCTGTCGCGATAAACAAATCAATCAATCGCATGATAAATTAAAATGAGGTCGATAATTTTAATTTATTGGCTTTATCGTTTTTTCGTGTCTCTCTCTACTGAAAACACTGGATGACAAAAGGCTCAGCTCCGGTGCTCTTCAATGACCCCTCCCTTTCGCTTTAAAAACCATTTTAACCGTTCAAAATTGCGTATTTGGATCGTTATAAACAGCTAAGCTGAGAAGCTAAGCTACAAGATAAGCCAACAGGCCGACCTCGGGGAAAAAAAAACTCCATCTGAAGCCAAGTCCAGAATTTACAGTTGGAATCCGTGCCTTCGTCTAAAAAGTTATTTTCTGCAAAAAGAAGCTGAGAACTTGTTTACTGATTTTTTTTTATTAAAAGTTTTGTGTGAAATATGCTATGCTAAAGAGGTCTAACCACACAGAGAGTCTGCCATTTTGAGAACTGAAGGGAGACAGCCCATGTCATGTAAAGGGGCCTCCCTCCCATTTTTCCCCATCTCCCTTTTTTTTTTAAAGAGACACACTGCTCACTCCCTCACTATCCATTCTTCAGTTCAAACAGTCTTATACTGCCATCCGGTGATCAAAAAAAAGGTACTACACCCAAAACAAAATTAACTATAACATTTCTTCTTAAATTTGACAATAGTTACTATTTATTGTCAAATTTCAAACAATATTATCTTTTATCGCAATAATTTATGAGACAATCGCCCAGCAAAATTTGTTATTGTGACAGGCCTAATCATCACTGCTTTTGGTTGATCAACATGGAGCCAACCAGAAGAGAAGCCGTTCTCAAATGTGGGAACATTTTGAGCTGATCAGTCTCAATAAAGGTGAGTAGTTTATTACTAAACAAGCAACTTGAACAGTAGTAAGCTGGGGCGGATCCAGGATTTTGCGAAGGAGAGTTTGTTAGGTACATTGGCATGAAAACAAGTAAGAGAACACTGTTCATGGTAGGTTATGTTCAATATTCAATTCAATAATACTTTATTAATCCCAGAGGGAAATTAAATGTTGTAACTCATCATTCTGGTTTCATTAAATTGTTGTTATAGATGCTGATGGCTGTGAGCAGGAAGGATCTCTTGTAGCGGTCTGTCTTACAACGGATCTGAAGAAGCCTCTGACTGAAGACACTCTGTTGACAGTCTGATGAAGAGGGTGCTGAGGGTTGTCTAGAATGTTCTTTATTTTATGAAAAATCCTTCTTTGTACAATCATCTCCAAAGGTTTTAGAGGAGTCCCCAGAACTGAGCCAGTCTTCTATATGAGCTTGTTGATCTTTTTAAGTCACTTGCTCTGGTGCTGCTCCCCCAGCAGATGATGGCAGAAGAGATAGCGCTCTACAACCGACTTATAGAAGATATGCAGCATCTTGCTGCAAACATTGAAGGACTTCAGCTTCCTCAAGTACATTCTGCTCTGTCCCTTATAGATGCTTCACTGTTGCATTTCCAGTCCAGTCTGTTGTCCAAGTGAACCCCAAGGTATTTATACTTCTCCACCACCTCCACTTCTTCTCCCATGATGGAAAAAGGGTTGGACCTGTTCCTGTTTCTCCTGAAATCTATAATCATCTCCTTTGTTTTGTTCACATTCAAGATGAGATGATTGTTTCCACACCATGCCACAAATCGGTCCACCAGTTCCCTGTACTCCGCTTCTTGTCCATCTCTGATACACCCGACCACTGCAGAGTAGGGGTTGAATGACTACATAATTTTTAAACTCGACATTAACATAATAAAACTCGATTAGAACTCAAGTAGTTGACGTCATAGGATCTCAAGATGAAAATATAAATAAAAATAAAACTGACAAAAAAAGTAATTTATTATTTACAAAAATAGACCAACAAAACATTGGTAGAGTATATTATGTTCCTACCATTTATCATACGACAAATAAGTCACAGGAAAACCAAAACTATTAGTTATTATTATTAAGCTGCAAAAGTGAAAGAAATAACGTGCAACATGTACAGACCAGATTCCAAAAAAGTTGGAACACTTAACAAATTGTGAATAAAAACTGAATGCAATGATGTGGAGGTGCCAACATCTAATATTTTATTCAGAATAGAACACAAATCACAGATCAAAAGTTTAAACTGAGAGAATGTATCATTTTAAAGGAAAAATCTGTTGTTTCCAAATTTCATGGCATCAACAAATCCCAAAAAAGTTGGGACAAGTCCATTTTTACCACTGTGTGAAATCCCCCCCTTCTTCTTACAACACTCAAACGTCTGGGGACAGAGGAGACCAGTTTCTCAAGTTTAGAAATAGGAATACTCTCCCATTCATGTCCAATACAGGCCTCTAACTGTTCAGTCGTCTTGGGCCTTCTTTGTCGCACCTTCCTCTTTATGATGCGCCAAATGTTCTCTATAGGTGAAAGATCTGGACTGCAGGCTGGCCATTTCAGTACCCGGATCCTTCTCCTACGTTGCCATGATGTTGTGATTGCTGCAGAATGTGGTCTGGCATTATCGTGTTGAAAAATGCAGGGTCTTCCCTGAAAGAGATGACGTCTAGATGGGAGCATATGTTGTTCTAGAACCTGAACATAGTTCTCTGCATTAATGGTGCCTTTCCAGACATGCAAGCTGCCCATGCCACAAGCGCTCATGCAACCCTATACCATCAGTGATGCAGGCTTCTGAACGGAACGTTGATAACAACTTGGGCTATCCTTGTCCTCTCTGGTCTCTCACAGTCCAAGAAAGCCAACTTGCCATTTTTTACATCTTCTCGTGTGAACTTGATGTATTTATCCACAGAGTTGATGTGGTCAGTAAAATGTTGGACTTCCTGAGATTTAATTTTAACCCAGGTGTCGTCAACATACCTGAACCAATGACTTGGTGGTGTCCCTGAAAAGGACGTCAAGGCTCTCTTTTCTACCTCCTCCATGTACAGGTTGGCAACAATAGGAGAAACTGGAGACCCCATAGCACACCCATGTTTCTGCCTATAATATTGCTCCCCATATGTGAAGTAGGTTGACTGCAGGCACAGTTTCAAGAGTTGACACAGTTGTTCTGTTGAAAGCGTGGTCCTGCTGCTCAGAGTGGTGTCTGATTTTAATCTTAAACTGACCACCTCTACTGCATCATCAACAGGAATGCACGTAAAGAGTGATGTGACATCAAAAGAGACCATTGTTTCATCAGTCTCCATGATGACATCCCTCACCTTATCCACAAAGTCCATGGTGTTCTGTATGTGGTGTTCTGAGCTGCCAACTAAAGGGATGAGTACAGACGCCAGATATTTGGAAACATTGTAAGTGACAGAGTTAATCATGCTAACAATAGGTCTTAAAGGTACACCTTGTTTGTGGATTTTAGGTAAACCATACAGACTAGGTGTGGCCTCCCCTGGGTACAGTCTGTGGTACAGAAAGCGGTCAATAGCCTTGTCCTGCTCCAAATTTTTCAGGCAATCTATTAACTTCTTCTTGTAACCACTTCCTGGATCTCTTTTCAGAGGTTCATAAGTGGTTAAGTCACTAAGGAGTGTCATAACTTTCTCATGATAGTCTTTCTGGTTCAAAATCACTGTGCACCTTCCTTTGTCTGCTGGGAGAAT
>NW_023618739.1:0-15561 GCF_014905685.2 Nematolebias whitei
CTTCTGGACAGCAGTCAGGTCGGCAGTCTTACCCATGATTGCGGTTTTGAGTAATGAACAAGGCTGGGAGTTTTTAAAAGCCTCAGGAATCTTTTGCAGGTGTTTAGAGTTACGTCGTTGATTCAGATGGTTAGGTTAATAGCTTGTTTAGAGAATCTTTTCATGATATGCTAATTTTTTGGGACAGGCATTTTGGGTTTTCATGAGCTGTATGCCATAATCATCAGTATTAAAACAATTAAAGACCTGAAATATTTCAGTTGGTGTGCAATGAATCTGAAATATATGAAATTTTCATTTTTATCATTACATTATGGAAAATAATGACCTTTATCACAATATGCTAATTTTTTGAGAAGGACCTGTATAATCATTCAACTCAAGTATGCAAGGGAAGAAAATACACACCCTGTCAAGGGAATGTGTATTATTTGCACACGCCATTCTCCATCATTTTCATTGCTCTTTTACTGTTATTAAAATGTTCCATGATCCTTACTATATTTAACAAATCAGTCTTCATATGACTGGTCAGTAAAGGGACAGCAAGAGAGAATTCTATTATCTCCAGGTCTGACTGATATGATTACAGTGACAACTTTCTTAGAGAGCCTATGAGAGCTGCTGGCCTTCCAGATTCCTCCTCCTTCTGACTGCAGCTGGGTTTTGATAACAGCTGGACAGGGTGGGGAAGGGCTGGCGGCTGGTAGCTTCTACAAAACAGATTTATTTTTTTCTGGTCAAGAAGTTAGAACAGGTCTCAGATAGGTGAAAGCACTGATTAGTGTGAACTTGTAAATGCATTGATCTTTTGTGATTGCTGGCTGTTTATTCTCCAAAGCTTTGTAATTCAATTCAATTCAATTCAATTCAAAAATACTTTATTAATCCCAAAGGGAAATTATTTGTTGTTGTAACTCATTATCCTAATTTCATTAAGAGATGTTATAGATACTGATGGCAGTAGACAGGAAGGATCTCTTGTAAAGGTCCATCCCACAGTGGATCCTAAGAAACTGGCTACAGATGCCATCCGATCCGTCCACCCAGACTCGGCTGACCTCTCAGTTCCCCCGGGCTGTAGGACTGCCTGAATGCTGGGCTGAACTCCTCCCAGAGCGATGGCCACTCCTCCCAGAAGTCTGCCGAGCTCCTTGTCGCTGCAGACAGCCAACTGTAGGTGCTGAGGGACGATCCTGTCCTTACGCTGTCATGAGCCGTGTTTCCTGCTAGTTCCAGGATCTCAGTGGTCAGGCACTCGAGCACAACTGGCAGGTAGATGAGAATGTGTCCACAGAACATCCTTTCAACTCATTTGAGATGTGGGGCTGTAGTTGAAATATTATTTGAGCTTTTGAGATGTTAATCAGCTGCTGTTGGTTGTAGAAAACTGCCTTGTTGCCATGGTTACACATCATAAGAAATGTCCAAAACTAAAAAAGTTTCAGTAAAAATCTTTCCAGCTGCACAGCATCTGATACCAGAGGAAACAATCATCCAAAAAATGGGATTTACATCCAGAAAAAGAGGAATTAAAGTTTCCAAAAGCAAAATCTCAGAATGAAAGTAACAGAGCTGCTCCAACATGCAGCCACCTTGAGCGGCGCAATTCCAGAACAATGCAGACATCCATACAAGGTATATCCCGGGACATCCTTATAGAAGAGATTCATAATCTCTGTGGATTTCTTTCCTGGTAAAATAAAGGTTTAAATAAAATATATATGATGAAGCTTACACCTGGTTGTTTTGGGAGTCTCTTTTTTCCACGACACACCCTACACAGCAAAGATCCTTTTGGATTTGAACCTGAAATCTTCTGTGAGAAACATTTCTGGCACAGGTCTAATGTGATGCTGAAGAATACGATGGAGCAGCAGGTATGGGTTCAAGTTTATGTTGCATTTCAGAACACGTGGAGACTTTAGTGGAAATAGGCTCCACAGATTTTGCATTCTGTAAATGAGGGGTTATAAAGCTGTGTTATTACCTTCAATATGTGGTTGCTCTTGAGTTTGCTGGGCATGCTCTCATGCTGTGAGGCCAGTCCAGAAAGTACAGCAAACCTGCACATGGCCAGAAGTTCATGTCAGATCTGATCTGAGGCGTTCAATAAAACCAGGGATTTGTTTTGTCGTTTTATTTTTACCATTTGTGGCACTCAGCATTCAGGCCGTTCTTCTGCAGAGCCTCTTCTGCCTCCTCCAGACCTGCAAACATTAGACAGATTAACAGGAAGTAACTTCACGCCTCCCAAAAACACAACCATTCAGCTGAAGGCGAGGTAAGATGCTCCACACAGCCACAACCTGTCTACATGGTTGTTTTTAATCAGCTGACTCAGCATGTTACTTCAGCAGGTGTAGTATGGTCATTTCTCACTGTGCTGCAGCTGCTGGAGATATTACAAGAAAAGAAACATACAAGAAACACATTTCTGCTTTAGTTTTGCTGAGTTCTGTTTGCGACCAGTAGTCTCAGGGGGTTGTTTGTGTATCCGTCTTGTAAAACTGTATTCAAGCTCATGCGCATAGTTTTGTTGTCCACCTCTACCCACTTTGGCAACCTCTACAACATCCATGATTTTTTTCTTTTTTGGCACGCTTTAGAAATGAAGACAGGCAGATTGAGAGCAGTTTTACTGTCCTTTGTTTCCCAGAGTGAAACAGGGGAACGGAAAATACAATCCCTCGTGTCAGCATAATAACTTGAAAAATCAGAGTGGTACTAACTTCCATTTTGGTGTGTGGCTGCATCTAGAAAGGTTCCTTTTGAAAATCGGGTTGCCACGTCCAAAATCCAAGATGTCTGTCGCAATTTATATACATGTAAACTAGGGCTGAACAATTAATTACATTTGCAATAATATCGAGATAAGATAAAACAAGATTTTCTAATTGCAAAGGCTGCAATTTGACTGGTCCCATGACCTGGTTACGTAACTTGCTAGGGAGAGGAGCAAACCAGAGCAGGGAGCGGGAGAAGTCAACTCTGCACTTTAACCAGTTGCACAATGGCATCAGGCTCAACAGAAGCTGATCCATCATAAACTTTGGTACCAAAGAGAGACAGCACATCTGTGGTTTGAATTATTTTGACTGTAAAAAGAAGACAGTGCTCAACAAAATGTACTGTGCAGAACCTGCCTTGCTGCTGTTGCTACCTCTCGAGGTAACACCACAAATCTTTATCAACACTTAAAAACCACCACAAAGCTATTTAAGATGGTTGGCTAAAATGTCAACGACCATTGTTTCAACTTCATTAAGCAAAGTAGCAGCCGACAGGGCTCACTGACCGAACTGTTTGAAGGTATGAACATAGTTAGAAACGGCACGTGGAAATAACTCGAGCAGTAACGGAGTTCATAGCAAAGACATGATGCCCATTAATACATTGACCCAGCCTGGGTTTACAGCTTTGGTAAACGCAATGGATAAGCGGTACAGAATGCCCTCATGCATACATTTTAGCCCAGTTGCTATTCTGGAGCTATACAAAAAATACAGAAACAGAGTTGCAGAGGAGCTGAAAACAACTGAAACAGATTATTATTGCTTGTGTTTGTTGAAAAATACATGAGAAGAAGACATTGAAAAATTGCAATTAGAATATTTTCCAAAATCGTTCAGCCCTAATGTAAACCAACCACCACAATC
The DNA here is from genome assembly GCF_014905685.2 of Nematolebias whitei. Classification (NCBI taxonomy): domain Eukaryota; kingdom Metazoa; phylum Chordata; class Actinopteri; order Cyprinodontiformes; family Rivulidae; genus Nematolebias; species Nematolebias whitei. The sequence continues at coordinate 3,660 of NW_023618739.1, forward strand.
ATTTGAGGAAACTGCTGCAAAGTTTTTATATTTCTTAAAAGTATAGTTTCCTCAATAATTGGTGTGGTCAAAGATTAATCTATGGTAGATAAAGCCTCCATTGGCCACCCACTGGCTCCACCATTATGGTGGTGGATAAAATTTCTCCCTCCACTTGCCAAGAAATGTTACTCTGGTCCACCTGTGTTCTTCTCCACAGTGTAACTGATCCCCACTTGAATATTTTGCACCAAAAACATTAATGTTTACTTTCATTCTCTGTTCATTTACAGTCCAAAAATACAGTAATCTCAAAAAATACAAACATTCACTGTTTGAATCCCTCAGAAACGGGGGACATCGGCGTACTGCTTGATATTATTATTATCATTTTCCACCAGTATAGTTTTTAGATGTGGACATGTTTTCTATCAGAGGAGAGCTCTGATGTGTTCAAGTACAGCTTTACTGCTCCTGAGATGAGTTGGAGACACCCGTGATGACTGAATATTTCAAGAGAAATTGTTCACCCAAATTTTTGGAACGCGTTCAAAATTCAAACAACAAGAATGCAAAGCTCTGAGACTGACATGAGGAAACTCAGAACCCCCTCAAAGATTCTGAGACATGTTGAAACCCCTCCTCATGAATGTCATTCACCGACAAGTCTCACAAAGAGGCCGCTCAGAGACAAACTGTGTTAAAGGAAACAGGATGTTCACTGCAGTCAGACATGAGACAGTAGTGACAGCATAAAATACTTATTTAGGACCGAGAAGCGAAGCGCTGCGAAGGCCTATTGTAATTCTGCTGTTTATTATATTTTTCTTTTTATTCTCCTCCCTAAAAAAATGTTAATTTGGAGGGGTTAACATATCTGAAAACTCACCAAACTTTACCAAAAGTTGTCCCCCGTGTGAAATTTTAGTATTTTAATGGAACCACAAGTGGACGTGGCCAAACTGCTCTATAGCGCCTACTAACGTAAGATAGGACAACTGGTACATCCTAGAGAGCTGAAATTTGGTACATAGGTAGAACTCATTGAATCAAGAAAAAAAGTCTCTTGGAGGTATGCCCTAAACCCAACAGGAAGTCAGCCATTTTGGGTCAAATGGTCATTTTTGGCCATTATTCACTTTTCATACATGGCGAATTTGAACAAACTCTTCCTAGGCATTTTGAGATATTGCCTTCAAACTTGGTGGATATGACCTTAAGACATTGGGGAGTAATGTAATTTTAAAAATTGCGTTTTCATTCATGTTAAAGGGGCGTGGCCAGGCCTCAAAATTAGGCCTCACGCCGTAAATTTCCAAACGCTATAACTTTCACATTGACAGAACAAAACACACAAAACTTGGCAAAAGCCATCCCTGTCCGATGCCCGACGATCCTCTGTGGTCATATTCTGACGTCATCAAAGCCCCGCCCCCTCAGAACAGGAAGTCAATTTTTTTGCTTAGAATGCCCCCTCTCTTGACATCCTTGACCTAAACAAGATGATCCTGTGTTAGAAGACAGATAAGTTGGTCTGACTTGCTTTAAAGCACAAAGCGTTTTCGCTGGAGGATGTGGGCGTGGCGGCGTGGTGAATTCAGAAGTGACGCTGTTACAATACGTTTGGCGCTAAATTCCACAGATTTGATCCGAGGTTCATCAAAATCACTATGATCAATCATTGCCCAACCCTTGAACAGGAAGCCATGATAATTGGCCAATAGCCTCCACAGCGCCCCCTAGAATATTTTAAAACCTCAGCCCCAAGCCATTTTTTGACCGATAATTCTGAAACTCGGTTAATATGTGTATCTTCTCAGGACCTATGAAAAAGTCTCTAGGAGCCCCAGTCCAAAACCAACAGGAAGTCGGCCATTTTGGGTCAAAGGTTAATTTTTGGGCGATTTTAATTGCGAATTTTAACTAACTCCTCCTAGGGATTTTGAAGGATTGCCTTCAAACTTGGTTAATAGGCCTTTAAGACATTGGAGAGTAAAAGTTATCAAAAGCTTTCGGTTTCGTTTTGTTAAAGGGGCGTGGCCAGGCCTCAAAGTTGAGCTTCACACCATAAATTTCCAAACGCTATAACTTTCACATTGAAAGACAGAAATGCACCAAACTTGGCATGACTCATCCCTGTTGGATGTCCGACGATCCACTGTCGTCATATTGTGATGTCATCAAAGCCCCGCCCCCTCAGAACAGGAAGTCTCTTTTTTTAACTGGAATGCTCCTTCTTTGACACCCTTCATCTAATCAGGATGATCCTGAGTTAGAAGACAGATAAGATGGTCTGACTTGATTTAAACTACAAATAGTTATAGCTGGAGGATGTGGGCACGGCAGCATGGTGAATTAAAAAGTGACGCCGTTACAATATGTTTGGCTCTAAATTGCACAGATTTGAGCACAGGTGAACCAAAATCATTATGATCGATCATTATCCACCCCTTGAACAGGTTTCCATGATAAGTGGCCAAGAGCCTCCACAGCGCCACCTACATTCTTCCTAAAGTTATATCTCAGTGAAACAACATCCGATCTGAACCAAATTTATGGTGTATTATTAGTTAGCCCTGATGGACACATTGGTAATGTTGTTTAATATTTGACTCAAGTGTGCCCCCTACATTTTGCAAACTGTTATATCTCAGTGATACATCATCCAATCTGAAACAGATTTTGTGTGCGTCATTAGTGAGCATTTCGAGACACATTGGTATTGTTGTTTAATATTTGACTCAAGTGCGCCCCCTACATTATTCAAACTGTTATATCTCAGTCATATATCATCCGATCTGCACCAGATTTTTGGTGCGTCATTAGTAAGCACTTACGGACACATTAGTATTGTTTTTTTAACTTTTGACTCAAGTGCATCCCCTAGATTATTTAATCAGTTATATCTCTATGATGCATCATCCGATCTGCACCAGATTTTTGTGGCATAATGTGTTAGCATGTCTAGACACATTGGTATTATTGTTTAATATTTGACTCAAGTGCGCCCCCTAGATTATTCAAACTGTTATATCTCAGTGATCTATCATCCGACCTGTACCAGATTTTTGGTGCGTCATTAGTGAGCAATTCTAGAAACGTTGGTATTGTTCTTTATTATTTGACTCAAGTGTGCCCCCTACATTATTCAAACTGTTATATCTCAGTGAAATATCATCCGATCTGCACCAGATTTTTGGTGCGTCATTAGTGAGCATTTCTAGATACGTTGGTTTTGTTATTTAATAGCTGACTCAAGTGCGCCCCCTAGATTGTTCAAACTGTTATTTCTCAGTGATATATAATCCGATCTGCACCAGATTTTGGGTTCGTAATTAGTAAGCACTTATGGACACATTGGTATTGTTTTTAACTTTTGACTCAAGTGCGCCCCCTAGATTGTTCAAACTGTTATATCTCCGTGAAATATCATCCGATCTGCACCAGATTTTTGGTGTTACATTAGTGAGCACTTCTACACATATTTGTATTGTTGTTTAATATTTGACTCAAGTGCACACCCTAGATTGTTCAAACTGTTATTTCTCAGTGACATATCATCTGATCTGGACCAGATTTTTGGTGCATCTTTAGTGAGCACTTATACACACATGGTATTGGTATTTTACTTTTGACTCAATTGCGCCCCCTACATTATTACATAAGTTATATCTGCGGTCGCAGCTGATGTCAAAGGTTTGGCGAATGCGCACTCCGGTGAACGGGTGCGAGACGGGAGCGTGAGCGTTCGCGATGGCGACCGGGCGGAGTCGCTGGAACTCCCGCGGTCGCCATAAGGTCGGAGTGGCGCTTTGCTGCGAGGGCCTTCAATGCTGCTTGCAGCTTTAATTTCATTTGTCATCTTTAGCTAATTAAGAAAAAAAAAAGGATACCAGGATCTCGGTCTATCGGTCGATCTCAAAGGTATTACGGGTAGATGGCATGGCATTAAAAAATAGACGTCAGTCTATCATCCATCTATGAAATTAGTCACCTGATTGACAGACAGAGCAGCCAGTCTGACGCCCTGTTTACACAACATGAAACGTCCATTTACAGACAACAGCCTCATTCTCTCTGAAAGTGAAGGTCTCTGAATCCAGGTCTCAGAGTGGAGATGTTCAGGGGAACCCCCCCACAGAGGTGTGAGATGCTCTAAGTGTGAAGTGGCACATGCTCACAACAGGAAGCTGCAGTCCAAAGTTTTTCTGCTCTAACAACAGTTATAATAAATAACAGTTACAATAAATATAACAACAGTTATAATGATATACCAACAGTTATAATATATATAACAACAGTTATAATATATATAACAACAGTTATAATATATATATAACAGTTATAATAAATATAACAACAGTTATAATAAATATAACCACAGTTATAATAAATATAACCACAGTTATAATAAATATAACAACAGTTATAGTAAATAACAACAGTTATAATAAATAACAGTTATAATAAATATACCAACAGTCATAATATATATAACAACAGTTATAATATATATAACAACAGTTAAAATAAATATAACAACAGTTATAATAAATATAACAACAGTTATAATAAATGTCAGAGAGCAGTATTTTTGTGCTGCTCACTCTTTTTCAGCATGTAGGAGCAAAACTAATAAAATCCAGAGTCCAAAGAGACGTTGGTGTATTCACCAGTTTGGATACAGATGCTGCATGTGTAATGAATATAGCTGAGCCCTGCACCAGGGTTGCCAGATAAAAATTAAAATGTCTTATTTCCCCCCTCCTTTTCAGTGCACGTGTTCAACAAACACAACACACACCTCATCTTAGAACATCTTTACTCAGCACATATGACAGTTTAGGTCAAAATACTATAATTTTAAATCCACAGTACTATAGTTCATCATTTCTTATCTGGCAACCCGACTGACATGGAAACCACAACGTTTTCATGTAAACCCATTCATTTTTTTGTTTGTTACTCCCACGAAACATTGAAAAAAGACACTAAAGTTTCCAGAGGTTGTTCTTCTGTAAACGGGGCCTAAAGCACTTTGACTTGGTCGTTTTAAAAGGAGCTCGCATGCTGAAAAAGTCTCGGCACCCCAGATGTACCGTACTTTTTGCCATACAAGTCACACCTTTTGTATAAATTTGCATGCCCTGTGACTTATACAGCAAAGCAACTTATTTATGTTTTTTCCCCATATTTATAAACCACTTTTGGTCGAGTTTTGACAATTTCATTTTTTCTGATATGGAAAATATTGAATACTACAATTTTCAGCTACTAAAGGGTCCTCGACTAATATCGCAAGCCAAGTGTCTCATTATTAGGTAAAAGTGGCTTTTAATCAGACACTTGGCTTGACATACCAAACCACCTTCGTCTCGCTCTGGAATTCCTGTAGCAAACATCAAATCAGCTGCATTTCGCCGCACCGCCCAGGAGAAATGCAGCTGATTTGACCATTAAAGTGCATTTATTAAGTAAAATCTAAAAAAGTAAAATCTGGTTCTCTGGATATTCAAAAAACAACAAAACAAAGCAAAACAAGAAAAAAAATGTAGAAACGTTTCGTCTTTCATCCGAAAGACTTCCTCAGTCTGAGGTGATGTATTCAGCTCAGTCTTATAAATAGCACCTTCTCAGAGTGGATCAACCAGTTTGCTGCTGACAACCAAAACCAGCTGCTCACATGATCAAGAAGGACCATCAGCCTAAAGATGGATAATTAGCACCCTGAAGGCTGTTTACTATTCACAGAGGACTGAGTGACACTAACAATAACAACATTGTAAGAGGAGGACGGTTGAACACGTAGGCCTCCACCCCTGTTTAATGATGGACGATTTCCATTCACAAAGATGGCCTCCTTTACTCCTCTCTCAAACCATCGTTCCTCTCTATCCAGGATGTGAACATCTTCATCCCTGAAAGAGTGACCGCTGGCACGGAGATGAGTGTAGACCGCAGAGTCCTGGCCTGATGGTGTTGATCTTCTGTGCTGGGCCATCCTTTTGGCCAGTGGCTGTTTAGTTTCCCTGATGCAAGACTGATCACAGCCCTCTTGACACTAAACAGCATACACAATATTACTCTGTTTGTGCATGGGGACTGGATCTTTGGGATGAACCAGTATTTGCCATAATGTATACTAACAACGTGCCTAGATCAGACCACACTTCAGCAAGTGATGAACTTTAAAGATCAGGCACGCTTAGCACAACATGTCAAGTCCAAGACTCAGCAAAAAACAAGTTTAACTTACTAATAACTCATCAACACCATCACAATTCCAATAACAACACATTCAGTGTAAGACAACACTCCAGTAGTCAATTTACATGCCAGGGAGACAGAAAAGTGGGTGAAGAATTTTTCTGAAAGACAGCTCACCCAGCTGGAGACAGAGATTCTTGCCAGGGGACTGAACTTTGCAGTTGCACCAAGTAGAATTCCTCTGGTGGAGATGATCACAGCCACAGAATCAGCCATCCGCAACAACAAAGAACTTGGAGTCAAAGTTTCAGCCTGCCTCAGCAATGCCCAACCACCACCTCCCAACATCAGTAGAGAGGAGAGGTCAAATGGGGATGGGATGCACTCACCACTCTTAGCAAGGACAAAAACATCATCATTCTCCCAGCAGACAAAGGAAGGTGCACAGTGATTTTGACCCAGAAAGACTATCATGAGAAAGTTATGACACTCCTTAGTGACTTAACCACTTACGAACCTCTGAAAAGAGATCCAGGAAGTGGTTACAAGAAGAAGTTGATAGATTGCCTGAAAATTTTGGAACAGGACAAGACTATTGACCGTTTTCTGTACCACAAACTGTACCCAGGGGAGGCCACACCTAGTCTGTATGGTTTACCTAAAATCCACAAACAAGGTGCACCTTTAAGACCAATTGTTAGCATGATTAACTCTGTCACTTACAATGTTTCGAAATATCTGGTGTCTGTAATCATCCCTTTAGTTGGCAGCTCAGAACACCACATACAGAACACCATGGACTTTGTGGATAAGGTGAGGGATGTCATCATGGAGACTGATGAAGCAATGGTCTCTTTTGATGTCACATCACTCCTTACGTGCATTCTTGTTAATGATGCAGCAGAGGTGGTCAGATTAAGATTAATATCAGACACCACTCTGAGCAGCAGGACCACACTTTCCACAGAGCAACTGTGTCAACTCTTGAAACTGTGCCTACAGTCAACCTACTTCATATATGGGGGCCAATATTATAGGCCGAAACATGGGTGTGCTATGGGGTCTCCAGTTTCTCCTGTTGTTGCCAACATGTACATGGAGGAGGTAGAAAAGAGAGCCTTGACGTCCTTTTCAGGGACACCACCAAGTCATTGGTTCAGGTATGTTGACGACACCTGGGTTAAAATTAAATGTCAGGAAGTCCAACATTTTACTGACCACATCAACTCTGTGGATAAATACATCAAGTTCACACGAGAAGATGTAAAAAATGGCAGGTTGGCTTTCATGGACTGTGACGTCTCAGCCTCTGATAGAGGACATTTGCAAACCGAGGTGTACCGCAAACCCACCCACACAGACCAGTATTTGCAGTTTGACTCCCATCACCCTTTGGAGCACAAGTTAGGAGTCATCAGGGCTCTGTACCACAGAGCAGACAGCATCCCCACTAACTCAGGAGCCAGGCAGAAGGAGAAATCCTACACAAGACAGGCTCTAGAGCAATATAGATATCCTAACTGGGCCTTCCTGAAAGCAGAGAAGAAACCCAAACAGGACTCCAGTCAGCCATCAGGTGAAAAGGAGGAACCCAGACCCAGACCAATAGTCATTCCGTATGTTGAGGGAGTATCAGAGAAACTGAGATGTTTATTTTCTAAATATAATGTCCCAGTGGCTTTTAAACCCCAAAATACATTACGGCAAAGACTGGTTCATCCCAAAGATCCAGTCCCCCCGGCACAAACAGAGTAATGTTGTTTATGCTGTTCAGTGTCAGGAGGGCTGTGATCAGTCTTACATAGGGGAAAATAAACAGCCACTGGCCAAAAGGATGGCCCAGCACAGAAGAGCAACACCATCAGGCCAGGACTCTGCAGTCTACACTCATCTCTGGGCCAGCGGTCACTCTTTCAGGGATGAAGATGTTCACATCCTGGATAGAGAGGAACAATGGTCTGAGAAAGGAGTAAAGGAGGCCATCTTTGTGAAAAGAAACCGTCCATCATTAAACAGGGGCGGAGGCCTCCATGTTCAACCGTCCCCCTCTTACAATGCTGTTATTGCTATTATCACTCAGCCCTCTGTGAATAGCAAACAGCCATCAGTGTGCTAATGATCCATTGTTAGGCTGATGGTCCTCCTGTTTCAGAAAGCATGGCACAACAAGAAGTAGCACTAACCTTTTTCGTTTGTCTTTAATTTAATTTTTCTACCTAACACAGGAAGTTGTTAGCTCTGGAAGGAAGCTGTTAAACAGCTTTGGACACAAAGACCCTTGTCACACACTTCAAAAGAGCAGGGTAAGATACATAAAATCTTGTAATCTCTGCCTGGTGAGGCTGCTTAAATAATTATAAAATATGATTAGTGAAATAAATAAAGAAAAAGTGAGCTACTATAATTTATATTTGCAAATGTCACATCTTCTTGACCTAATTTCAATTGTAAATCTCTTCTTTTTGATAAAATATTTTTTTCTAAAAGAAAGGCCAACAAATTGTAATTTGTAGTCACTGTAACCCTATTTTGACTTTTGCACTTTCTTCTTTCAATTTTAGGTTACAAAAGGTGCTGAACCGGTCACTGAAGCTGTGGAGAGATGAGGTGGAACACCAGACCTGCAATGATCCAGGCTGTAAATGATGCTCTGAAGTCTGGTAAGATGCACGACATCCTGCTTCGCCGAAACAAGCTCATTACCTCAACCACATACACTGAACTTGAGGATGTTGTTCAATGTATAATAATGCCTTTAAGCAATTGTATTTGTTGAGTTTGCTTGCTTGGTACATTATTTTTCTTTTTTTCCTTTTTCTTTTTTTTGTTTAAGCAATTTAAAACATGACAGTAATGTCACTGTTTAAAGGAAACAATTGCTCAATAAATTAGTAAAATGCTAATTTTATTTGTTGTTTGGGTTCTTTCATCTAAGGTAGACAGGGTGTGACCCATGTACTGTTTTTGATTTTTTTTTAGTTTTTACTATAACTGACCTTCAGAAGAGCTAGAAACAAGGACTCAGCAGCTGATCTCTGTAGAAAAATTATATGGACTACAGGCCATGTATTATTTGTTTTATGAGATTTAGTGAAGGGTTTTGTTTGGATTAAGACAATAAATGTCTCTATTTCACCACAGATGAACTGCTCCTCTTGCCATATCTTTTGAAATAAAACTGCAGAACACAAAGTAATTTAAAAAGGAATGGGTAGAAGATTAAATGTAATTCAATGTATTTCCTAAAAATTAAATGAAGAGAAAAAAAAACAAGAGCAATACAGGAGTGGGAGTGATTCTGAACAGGAGCAGGACAGGAGCAAGAGTCATGTTACCAGGAGTGGGACAGGACAGGAGCAGGAGACATGTTACCAGGAGTGGGACAGGACAGGATTATTTTTCTTTACTCTGGACACGGATTGGGACAGGACAGGATTTTTTTTGTGGGACCAGGACAGGACAGGAGTGAAAATCTACTCCCATGTCATCCTCTACCGTCATCTGGCAAGCAAGAGTGCAGCGCAACATGCTGACTGTATGTGCAGCCTCTCATCATGAGAACAAGTCCCAACAAGTTTCATCAAACTCCTTGAAAAGTCTTAAGAGGAGATGACAAGAAAGCTGTTAACGGGTGTAAGACAGACAGACGAACAGACGATAAATGATGTAACTTCCTGTCATTCTGAAACTGTGTTTTTTAAACAAAACAAGGCAGCTCAGAAATCTTCTGCTCTGTGGGACAGTCCCAGTCAGGACCAGTATCACGTAAAGCTGAATCAGAACTGCACAAAACCCTTCTGCATCCTGAGAGCCCCGCTGCAGAGTTCAACAAGTTGTTCCTTTTTATATCAGATCTCTGATGAACTTGCTTCAGATTAATTTTAGGGTCATTTAAACATCTGGTCCTCTACCTCTGTGTGCATAACTCGTCTTCTCCTGCTTGTCCTCAGCAGACTCGTACACGTCGACATATGCTCGAGCAAGTCGCCACAGAAATTCTCTGTCGCCTCCATACTGCAGAACCAGAATCAGACTTGTGGTTAGAGTTCACAGAACACAAATTAGAACCTGCTGTATTTGTGGCTCTCCTGTTTACTGTCAAGTTCTGATCACTAAAGTAGAGCCTGACCGATATATCAGTAGGGCCGATAACTTTGGCCAATATAGGTGTTTAGGGACCTATCTATCGGTAATAATAGTCCCATAATCTACCGATATAAATCTAATATTCACCACTAAAATGCTGGAACTCTCAAGTCATGGCCGTTCACTTTAAGTTTCACTTTTGATGTTCAGCACAGATGGAGCAGGGAGCAATATTGGGTAGTGTATTTTGTTGAACAGAACATGGTCAGTTTATTTTAACTGATCTGTAAAATTAAAAAAACATCACAACAATAAATTATCTTCAATCCTCCAACCTGCTTGTCATTAGCTACATGCCTTTCAAGTTAGCAAGCTAACAATAGCGTGGGGATGCTGTCCTCACAACACGGGACTATGTGAAGCTAGACGGTGAACAAAATAAAAGTCCTCAGACAAGGTTTGCTCTCTTTTAACTGAAGATCTTTTATTTATTTAAACAGATAAATCACATTGAGCCTCGAAGACTCATTTACAAGTGACAACACTTGTAAATGAGTCTTTGAAGCTCAATGTGATTTATCTGTTTAAATAAAGGTTGAATGAATGAATGAAATTTATGAATGTGTAAAAAGACTAAAGTCAAGTCAAGTCATATTTATTTATAGAGCACAATTTAAAACGTCTCCTGAGGCACATTTAACCTATATGAGCTGTTTTCTCTTTTAGTTTCAGAAGCTTGTTTTACCAGAGAAAATATGTCAAAGACTGTTCTGTGGTGAGAGCACTCACTACCTCATGTGCTGCACATACAATATGATGAAGATCTGATGTCTCACTCTGATTGGAATTCAAACCCAAAACGTTTTAACAGTTTTTAGCATTAATTTACTTAAACTAATTATTAACTATGAACTTATTTATCACCTCATTTATGAAACTTACTCACATGATGAACTTATTACAGTCTTTGAACAAAAAGCAAAACAGTGGGACTAATTAAATCTGATTAGCTTAGCTTCATGATTGCTAACATCTGCGCTAAATAAAAAAGCCGCGTTCCATGCGCCATTTTCTTAGATTCTTGGAAGTGGACAAAGCTCAAAAATTTTCAGCCATTATATCAGTTATCAGCGGTCGTCTACCCCTCCCAATATCTACAGGTCCTTCTCAAAAAATTAGCATATTGTGATAAAGGTCATTATTTTCCATAATGTAATGATAAAAATGAAACTTTCATATATTTCAGATTCATTGCACACCAACTGAAATATTTCAGGTCTTTAATTGTTTTAATACTGATGATTATGGCATACAGCTCATGAAAACCCAAAATGCCTGTCCCAAAAAATTAGCACATTTCATCCCACCAATGAAAGACAAGTGTTTTTAATACAAAAACCGCCAACCTTCAAATAATCATGTTCAGTTATGCACTCAATACTTGGTCGGGAATCCTTGTGCATGAATGACTGCTTCAATGCGGCGTGGCATGGAGGCAATCAGCCTGTGGCACTGCTGAGGTGTTATGGAGGCCCAGGATGCTTCGATAGCGGCCTTAAGCTCATCCAGAGTGTTGGGTCTTGCGTCTCTCAACTTTCTCTTCACAATATCCCACAGGTTCTCTATGGGG
>NW_023618739.1:15571-31132 GCF_014905685.2 Nematolebias whitei
CTTCTGGACAGCAGTCAGGTCGGCAGTCTTACCCATGATTGCGGTTTTGAGTAATGAACAAGGCTGGGAGTTTTTAAAAGCCTCAGGAATCTTTTGCAGGTGTTTAGAGTTACGTCGTTGATTCAGATGGTTAGGTTAATAGCTTGTTTAGAGAATCTTTTCATGATATGCTAATTTTTTGGGACAGGCATTTTGGGTTTTCATGAGCTGTATGCCATAATCATCAGTATTAAAACAATTAAAGACCTGAAATATTTCAGTTGGTGTGCAATGAATCTGAAATATATGAAATTTTCATTTTTATCATTACATTATGGAAAATAATGACCTTTATCACAATATGCTAATTTTTTGAGAAGGACCTGTATAATCATTCAACTCAAGTATGCAAGGGAAGAAAATACACACCCTGTCAAGGGAATGTGTATTATTTGCACACGCCATTCTCCATCATTTTCATTGCTCTTTTACTGTTATTAAAATGTTCCATGATCCTTACTATATTTAACAAATCAGTCTTCATATGACTGGTCAGTAAAGGGACAGCAAGAGAGAATTCTATTATCTCCAGGTCTGACTGATATGATTACAGTGACAACTTTCTTAGAGAGCCTATGAGAGCTGCTGGCCTTCCAGATTCCTCCTCCTTCTGACTGCAGCTGGGTTTTGATAACAGCTGGACAGGGTGGGGAAGGGCTGGCGGCTGGTAGCTTCTACAAAACAGATTTATTTTTTTCTGGTCAAGAAGTTAGAACAGGTCTCAGATAGGTGAAAGCACTGATTAGTGTGAACTTGTAAATGCATTGATCTTTTGTGATTGCTGGCTGTTTATTCTCCAAAGCTTTGTAATTCAATTCAATTCAATTCAATTCAAAAATACTTTATTAATCCCAAAGGGAAATTATTTGTTGTTGTAACTCATTATCCTAATTTCATTAAGAGATGTTATAGATACTGATGGCAGTAGACAGGAAGGATCTCTTGTAAAGGTCCATCCCACAGTGGATCCTAAGAAACTGGCTACAGATGCCATCCGATCCGTCCACCCAGACTCGGCTGACCTCTCAGTTCCCCCGGGCTGTAGGACTGCCTGAATGCTGGGCTGAACTCCTCCCAGAGCGATGGCCACTCCTCCCAGAAGTCTGCCGAGCTCCTTGTCGCTGCAGACAGCCAACTGTAGGTGCTGAGGGACGATCCTGTCCTTACGCTGTCATGAGCCGTGTTTCCTGCTAGTTCCAGGATCTCAGTGGTCAGGCACTCGAGCACAACTGGCAGGTAGATGAGAATGTGTCCACAGAACATCCTTTCAACTCATTTGAGATGTGGGGCTGTAGTTGAAATATTATTTGAGCTTTTGAGATGTTAATCAGCTGCTGTTGGTTGTAGAAAACTGCCTTGTTGCCATGGTTACACATCATAAGAAATGTCCAAAACTAAAAAAGTTTCAGTAAAAATCTTTCCAGCTGCACAGCATCTGATACCAGAGGAAACAATCATCCAAAAAATGGGATTTACATCCAGAAAAAGAGGAATTAAAGTTTCCAAAAGCAAAATCTCAGAATGAAAGTAACAGAGCTGCTCCAACATGCAGCCACCTTGAGCGGCGCAATTCCAGAACAATGCAGACATCCATACAAGGTATATCCCGGGACATCCTTATAGAAGAGATTCATAATCTCTGTGGATTTCTTTCCTGGTAAAATAAAGGTTTAAATAAAATATATATGATGAAGCTTACACCTGGTTGTTTTGGGAGTCTCTTTTTTCCACGACACACCCTACACAGCAAAGATCCTTTTGGATTTGAACCTGAAATCTTCTGTGAGAAACATTTCTGGCACAGGTCTAATGTGATGCTGAAGAATACGATGGAGCAGCAGGTATGGGTTCAAGTTTATGTTGCATTTCAGAACACGTGGAGACTTTAGTGGAAATAGGCTCCACAGATTTTGCATTCTGTAAATGAGGGGTTATAAAGCTGTGTTATTACCTTCAATATGTGGTTGCTCTTGAGTTTGCTGGGCATGCTCTCATGCTGTGAGGCCAGTCCAGAAAGTACAGCAAACCTGCACATGGCCAGAAGTTCATGTCAGATCTGATCTGAGGCGTTCAATAAAACCAGGGATTTGTTTTGTCGTTTTATTTTTACCATTTGTGGCACTCAGCATTCAGGCCGTTCTTCTGCAGAGCCTCTTCTGCCTCCTCCAGACCTGCAAACATTAGACAGATTAACAGGAAGTAACTTCACGCCTCCCAAAAACACAACCATTCAGCTGAAGGCGAGGTAAGATGCTCCACACAGCCACAACCTGTCTACATGGTTGTTTTTAATCAGCTGACTCAGCATGTTACTTCAGCAGGTGTAGTATGGTCATTTCTCACTGTGCTGCAGCTGCTGGAGATATTACAAGAAAAGAAACATACAAGAAACACATTTCTGCTTTAGTTTTGCTGAGTTCTGTTTGCGACCAGTAGTCTCAGGGGGTTGTTTGTGTATCCGTCTTGTAAAACTGTATTCAAGCTCATGCGCATAGTTTTGTTGTCCACCTCTACCCACTTTGGCAACCTCTACAACATCCATGATTTTTTTCTTTTTTGGCACGCTTTAGAAATGAAGACAGGCAGATTGAGAGCAGTTTTACTGTCCTTTGTTTCCCAGAGTGAAACAGGGGAACGGAAAATACAATCCCTCGTGTCAGCATAATAACTTGAAAAATCAGAGTGGTACTAACTTCCATTTTGGTGTGTGGCTGCATCTAGAAAGGTTCCTTTTGAAAATCGGGTTGCCACGTCCAAAATCCAAGATGTCTGTCGCAATTTATATACATGTAAACTAGGGCTGAACAATTAATTACATTTGCAATAATATCGAGATAAGATAAAACAAGATTTTCTAATTGCAAAGGCTGCAATTTGACTGGTCCCATGACCTGGTTACGTAACTTGCTAGGGAGAGGAGCAAACCAGAGCAGGGAGCGGGAGAAGTCAACTCTGCACTTTAACCAGTTGCACAATGGCATCAGGCTCAACAGAAGCTGATCCATCATAAACTTTGGTACCAAAGAGAGACAGCACATCTGTGGTTTGAATTATTTTGACTGTAAAAAGAAGACAGTGCTCAACAAAATGTACTGTGCAGAACCTGCCTTGCTGCTGTTGCTACCTCTCGAGGTAACACCACAAATCTTTATCAACACTTAAAAACCACCACAAAGCTATTTAAGATGGTTGGCTAAAATGTCAACGACCATTGTTTCAACTTCATTAAGCAAAGTAGCAGCCGACAGGGCTCACTGACCGAACTGTTTGAAGGTATGAACATAGTTAGAAACGGCACGTGGAAATAACTCGAGCAGTAACGGAGTTCATAGCAAAGACATGATGCCCATTAATACATTGACCCAGCCTGGGTTTACAGCTTTGGTAAACGCAATGGATAAGCGGTACAGAATGCCCTCATGCATACATTTTAGCCCAGTTGCTATTCTGGAGCTATACAAAAAATACAGAAACAGAGTTGCAGAGGAGCTGAAAACAACTGAAACAGATTATTATTGCTTGTGTTTGTTGAAAAATACATGAGAAGAAGACATTGAAAAATTGCAATTAGAATATTTTCCAAAATCGTTCAGCCCTAATGTAAACCAACCACCACAATCATTTGAGGAAACTGCTGCAAAGTTTTTATATTTCTTAAAAGTATAGTTTCCTCAATAATTGGTGTGGTCAAAGATTAATCTATGGTAGATAAAGCCTCCATTGGCCACCCACTGGCTCCACCATTATGGTGGTGGATAAAATTTCTCCCTCCACTTGCCAAGAAATGTTACTCTGGTCCACCTGTGTTCTTCTCCACAGTGTAACTGATCCCCACTTGAATATTTTGCACCAAAAACATTAATGTTTACTTTCATTCTCTGTTCATTTACAGTCCAAAAATACAGTAATCTCAAAAAATACAAACATTCACTGTTTGAATCCCTCAGAAACGGGGGACATCGGCGTACTGCTTGATATTATTATTATCATTTTCCACCAGTATAGTTTTTAGATGTGGACATGTTTTCTATCAGAGGAGAGCTCTGATGTGTTCAAGTACAGCTTTACTGCTCCTGAGATGAGTTGGAGACACCCGTGATGACTGAATATTTCAAGAGAAATTGTTCACCCAAATTTTTGGAACGCGTTCAAAATTCAAACAACAAGAATGCAAAGCTCTGAGACTGACATGAGGAAACTCAGAACCCCCTCAAAGATTCTGAGACATGTTGAAACCCCTCCTCATGAATGTCATTCACCGACAAGTCTCACAAAGAGGCCGCTCAGAGACAAACTGTGTTAAAGGAAACAGGATGTTCACTGCAGTCAGACATGAGACAGTAGTGACAGCATAAAATACTTATTTAGGACCGAGAAGCGAAGCGCTGCGAAGGCCTATTGTAATTCTGCTGTTTATTATATTTTTCTTTTTATTCTCCTCCCTAAAAAAATGTTAATTTGGAGGGGTTAACATATCTGAAAACTCACCAAACTTTACCAAAAGTTGTCCCCCGTGTGAAATTTTAGTATTTTAATGGAACCACAAGTGGACGTGGCCAAACTGCTCTATAGCGCCTACTAACGTAAGATAGGACAACTGGTACATCCTAGAGAGCTGAAATTTGGTACATAGGTAGAACTCATTGAATCAAGAAAAAAAGTCTCTTGGAGGTATGCCCTAAACCCAACAGGAAGTCAGCCATTTTGGGTCAAATGGTCATTTTTGGCCATTATTCACTTTTCATACATGGCGAATTTGAACAAACTCTTCCTAGGCATTTTGAGATATTGCCTTCAAACTTGGTGGATATGACCTTAAGACATTGGGGAGTAATGTAATTTTAAAAATTGCGTTTTCATTCATGTTAAAGGGGCGTGGCCAGGCCTCAAAATTAGGCCTCACGCCGTAAATTTCCAAACGCTATAACTTTCACATTGACAGAACAAAACACACAAAACTTGGCAAAAGCCATCCCTGTCCGATGCCCGACGATCCTCTGTGGTCATATTCTGACGTCATCAAAGCCCCGCCCCCTCAGAACAGGAAGTCAATTTTTTTGCTTAGAATGCCCCCTCTCTTGACATCCTTGACCTAAACAAGATGATCCTGTGTTAGAAGACAGATAAGTTGGTCTGACTTGCTTTAAAGCACAAAGCGTTTTCGCTGGAGGATGTGGGCGTGGCGGCGTGGTGAATTCAGAAGTGACGCTGTTACAATACGTTTGGCGCTAAATTCCACAGATTTGATCCGAGGTTCATCAAAATCACTATGATCAATCATTGCCCAACCCTTGAACAGGAAGCCATGATAATTGGCCAATAGCCTCCACAGCGCCCCCTAGAATATTTTAAAACCTCAGCCCCAAGCCATTTTTTGACCGATAATTCTGAAACTCGGTTAATATGTGTATCTTCTCAGGACCTATGAAAAAGTCTCTAGGAGCCCCAGTCCAAAACCAACAGGAAGTCGGCCATTTTGGGTCAAAGGTTAATTTTTGGGCGATTTTAATTGCGAATTTTAACTAACTCCTCCTAGGGATTTTGAAGGATTGCCTTCAAACTTGGTTAATAGGCCTTTAAGACATTGGAGAGTAAAAGTTATCAAAAGCTTTCGGTTTCGTTTTGTTAAAGGGGCGTGGCCAGGCCTCAAAGTTGAGCTTCACACCATAAATTTCCAAACGCTATAACTTTCACATTGAAAGACAGAAATGCACCAAACTTGGCATGACTCATCCCTGTTGGATGTCCGACGATCCACTGTCGTCATATTGTGATGTCATCAAAGCCCCGCCCCCTCAGAACAGGAAGTCTCTTTTTTTAACTGGAATGCTCCTTCTTTGACACCCTTCATCTAATCAGGATGATCCTGAGTTAGAAGACAGATAAGATGGTCTGACTTGATTTAAACTACAAATAGTTATAGCTGGAGGATGTGGGCACGGCAGCATGGTGAATTAAAAAGTGACGCCGTTACAATATGTTTGGCTCTAAATTGCACAGATTTGAGCACAGGTGAACCAAAATCATTATGATCGATCATTATCCACCCCTTGAACAGGTTTCCATGATAAGTGGCCAAGAGCCTCCACAGCGCCACCTACATTCTTCCTAAAGTTATATCTCAGTGAAACAACATCCGATCTGAACCAAATTTATGGTGTATTATTAGTTAGCCCTGATGGACACATTGGTAATGTTGTTTAATATTTGACTCAAGTGTGCCCCCTACATTTTGCAAACTGTTATATCTCAGTGATACATCATCCAATCTGAAACAGATTTTGTGTGCGTCATTAGTGAGCATTTCGAGACACATTGGTATTGTTGTTTAATATTTGACTCAAGTGCGCCCCCTACATTATTCAAACTGTTATATCTCAGTCATATATCATCCGATCTGCACCAGATTTTTGGTGCGTCATTAGTAAGCACTTACGGACACATTAGTATTGTTTTTTTAACTTTTGACTCAAGTGCATCCCCTAGATTATTTAATCAGTTATATCTCTATGATGCATCATCCGATCTGCACCAGATTTTTGTGGCATAATGTGTTAGCATGTCTAGACACATTGGTATTATTGTTTAATATTTGACTCAAGTGCGCCCCCTAGATTATTCAAACTGTTATATCTCAGTGATCTATCATCCGACCTGTACCAGATTTTTGGTGCGTCATTAGTGAGCAATTCTAGAAACGTTGGTATTGTTCTTTATTATTTGACTCAAGTGTGCCCCCTACATTATTCAAACTGTTATATCTCAGTGAAATATCATCCGATCTGCACCAGATTTTTGGTGCGTCATTAGTGAGCATTTCTAGATACGTTGGTTTTGTTATTTAATAGCTGACTCAAGTGCGCCCCCTAGATTGTTCAAACTGTTATTTCTCAGTGATATATAATCCGATCTGCACCAGATTTTGGGTTCGTAATTAGTAAGCACTTATGGACACATTGGTATTGTTTTTAACTTTTGACTCAAGTGCGCCCCCTAGATTGTTCAAACTGTTATATCTCCGTGAAATATCATCCGATCTGCACCAGATTTTTGGTGTTACATTAGTGAGCACTTCTACACATATTTGTATTGTTGTTTAATATTTGACTCAAGTGCACACCCTAGATTGTTCAAACTGTTATTTCTCAGTGACATATCATCTGATCTGGACCAGATTTTTGGTGCATCTTTAGTGAGCACTTATACACACATGGTATTGGTATTTTACTTTTGACTCAATTGCGCCCCCTACATTATTACATAAGTTATATCTGCGGTCGCAGCTGATGTCAAAGGTTTGGCGAATGCGCACTCCGGTGAACGGGTGCGAGACGGGAGCGTGAGCGTTCGCGATGGCGACCGGGCGGAGTCGCTGGAACTCCCGCGGTCGCCATAAGGTCGGAGTGGCGCTTTGCTGCGAGGGCCTTCAATGCTGCTTGCAGCTTTAATTTCATTTGTCATCTTTAGCTAATTAAGAAAAAAAAAAGGATACCAGGATCTCGGTCTATCGGTCGATCTCAAAGGTATTACGGGTAGATGGCATGGCATTAAAAAATAGACGTCAGTCTATCATCCATCTATGAAATTAGTCACCTGATTGACAGACAGAGCAGCCAGTCTGACGCCCTGTTTACACAACATGAAACGTCCATTTACAGACAACAGCCTCATTCTCTCTGAAAGTGAAGGTCTCTGAATCCAGGTCTCAGAGTGGAGATGTTCAGGGGAACCCCCCCACAGAGGTGTGAGATGCTCTAAGTGTGAAGTGGCACATGCTCACAACAGGAAGCTGCAGTCCAAAGTTTTTCTGCTCTAACAACAGTTATAATAAATAACAGTTACAATAAATATAACAACAGTTATAATGATATACCAACAGTTATAATATATATAACAACAGTTATAATATATATAACAACAGTTATAATATATATATAACAGTTATAATAAATATAACAACAGTTATAATAAATATAACCACAGTTATAATAAATATAACCACAGTTATAATAAATATAACAACAGTTATAGTAAATAACAACAGTTATAATAAATAACAGTTATAATAAATATACCAACAGTCATAATATATATAACAACAGTTATAATATATATAACAACAGTTAAAATAAATATAACAACAGTTATAATAAATATAACAACAGTTATAATAAATGTCAGAGAGCAGTATTTTTGTGCTGCTCACTCTTTTTCAGCATGTAGGAGCAAAACTAATAAAATCCAGAGTCCAAAGAGACGTTGGTGTATTCACCAGTTTGGATACAGATGCTGCATGTGTAATGAATATAGCTGAGCCCTGCACCAGGGTTGCCAGATAAAAATTAAAATGTCTTATTTCCCCCCTCCTTTTCAGTGCACGTGTTCAACAAACACAACACACACCTCATCTTAGAACATCTTTACTCAGCACATATGACAGTTTAGGTCAAAATACTATAATTTTAAATCCACAGTACTATAGTTCATCATTTCTTATCTGGCAACCCGACTGACATGGAAACCACAACGTTTTCATGTAAACCCATTCATTTTTTTGTTTGTTACTCCCACGAAACATTGAAAAAAGACACTAAAGTTTCCAGAGGTTGTTCTTCTGTAAACGGGGCCTAAAGCACTTTGACTTGGTCGTTTTAAAAGGAGCTCGCATGCTGAAAAAGTCTCGGCACCCCAGATGTACCGTACTTTTTGCCATACAAGTCACACCTTTTGTATAAATTTGCATGCCCTGTGACTTATACAGCAAAGCAACTTATTTATGTTTTTTCCCCATATTTATAAACCACTTTTGGTCGAGTTTTGACAATTTCATTTTTTCTGATATGGAAAATATTGAATACTACAATTTTCAGCTACTAAAGGGTCCTCGACTAATATCGCAAGCCAAGTGTCTCATTATTAGGTAAAAGTGGCTTTTAATCAGACACTTGGCTTGACATACCAAACCACCTTCGTCTCGCTCTGGAATTCCTGTAGCAAACATCAAATCAGCTGCATTTCGCCGCACCGCCCAGGAGAAATGCAGCTGATTTGACCATTAAAGTGCATTTATTAAGTAAAATCTAAAAAAGTAAAATCTGGTTCTCTGGATATTCAAAAAACAACAAAACAAAGCAAAACAAGAAAAAAAATGTAGAAACGTTTCGTCTTTCATCCGAAAGACTTCCTCAGTCTGAGGTGATGTATTCAGCTCAGTCTTATAAATAGCACCTTCTCAGAGTGGATCAACCAGTTTGCTGCTGACAACCAAAACCAGCTGCTCACATGATCAAGAAGGACCATCAGCCTAAAGATGGATAATTAGCACCCTGAAGGCTGTTTACTATTCACAGAGGACTGAGTGACACTAACAATAACAACATTGTAAGAGGAGGACGGTTGAACACGTAGGCCTCCACCCCTGTTTAATGATGGACGATTTCCATTCACAAAGATGGCCTCCTTTACTCCTCTCTCAAACCATCGTTCCTCTCTATCCAGGATGTGAACATCTTCATCCCTGAAAGAGTGACCGCTGGCACGGAGATGAGTGTAGACCGCAGAGTCCTGGCCTGATGGTGTTGATCTTCTGTGCTGGGCCATCCTTTTGGCCAGTGGCTGTTTAGTTTCCCTGATGCAAGACTGATCACAGCCCTCTTGACACTAAACAGCATACACAATATTACTCTGTTTGTGCATGGGGACTGGATCTTTGGGATGAACCAGTATTTGCCATAATGTATACTAACAACGTGCCTAGATCAGACCACACTTCAGCAAGTGATGAACTTTAAAGATCAGGCACGCTTAGCACAACATGTCAAGTCCAAGACTCAGCAAAAAACAAGTTTAACTTACTAATAACTCATCAACACCATCACAATTCCAATAACAACACATTCAGTGTAAGACAACACTCCAGTAGTCAATTTACATGCCAGGGAGACAGAAAAGTGGGTGAAGAATTTTTCTGAAAGACAGCTCACCCAGCTGGAGACAGAGATTCTTGCCAGGGGACTGAACTTTGCAGTTGCACCAAGTAGAATTCCTCTGGTGGAGATGATCACAGCCACAGAATCAGCCATCCGCAACAACAAAGAACTTGGAGTCAAAGTTTCAGCCTGCCTCAGCAATGCCCAACCACCACCTCCCAACATCAGTAGAGAGGAGAGGTCAAATGGGGATGGGATGCACTCACCACTCTTAGCAAGGACAAAAACATCATCATTCTCCCAGCAGACAAAGGAAGGTGCACAGTGATTTTGACCCAGAAAGACTATCATGAGAAAGTTATGACACTCCTTAGTGACTTAACCACTTACGAACCTCTGAAAAGAGATCCAGGAAGTGGTTACAAGAAGAAGTTGATAGATTGCCTGAAAATTTTGGAACAGGACAAGACTATTGACCGTTTTCTGTACCACAAACTGTACCCAGGGGAGGCCACACCTAGTCTGTATGGTTTACCTAAAATCCACAAACAAGGTGCACCTTTAAGACCAATTGTTAGCATGATTAACTCTGTCACTTACAATGTTTCGAAATATCTGGTGTCTGTAATCATCCCTTTAGTTGGCAGCTCAGAACACCACATACAGAACACCATGGACTTTGTGGATAAGGTGAGGGATGTCATCATGGAGACTGATGAAGCAATGGTCTCTTTTGATGTCACATCACTCCTTACGTGCATTCTTGTTAATGATGCAGCAGAGGTGGTCAGATTAAGATTAATATCAGACACCACTCTGAGCAGCAGGACCACACTTTCCACAGAGCAACTGTGTCAACTCTTGAAACTGTGCCTACAGTCAACCTACTTCATATATGGGGGCCAATATTATAGGCCGAAACATGGGTGTGCTATGGGGTCTCCAGTTTCTCCTGTTGTTGCCAACATGTACATGGAGGAGGTAGAAAAGAGAGCCTTGACGTCCTTTTCAGGGACACCACCAAGTCATTGGTTCAGGTATGTTGACGACACCTGGGTTAAAATTAAATGTCAGGAAGTCCAACATTTTACTGACCACATCAACTCTGTGGATAAATACATCAAGTTCACACGAGAAGATGTAAAAAATGGCAGGTTGGCTTTCATGGACTGTGACGTCTCAGCCTCTGATAGAGGACATTTGCAAACCGAGGTGTACCGCAAACCCACCCACACAGACCAGTATTTGCAGTTTGACTCCCATCACCCTTTGGAGCACAAGTTAGGAGTCATCAGGGCTCTGTACCACAGAGCAGACAGCATCCCCACTAACTCAGGAGCCAGGCAGAAGGAGAAATCCTACACAAGACAGGCTCTAGAGCAATATAGATATCCTAACTGGGCCTTCCTGAAAGCAGAGAAGAAACCCAAACAGGACTCCAGTCAGCCATCAGGTGAAAAGGAGGAACCCAGACCCAGACCAATAGTCATTCCGTATGTTGAGGGAGTATCAGAGAAACTGAGATGTTTATTTTCTAAATATAATGTCCC
This sequence comes from Nematolebias whitei, assembly GCF_014905685.2. NCBI lineage: Eukaryota > Metazoa > Chordata > Actinopteri > Cyprinodontiformes > Rivulidae > Nematolebias > Nematolebias whitei. The sequence goes on from NW_023618739.1 coordinate 27,090, forward strand.
AGTGGCTTTTAAACCCCAAAATACATTACGGCAAAGACTGGTTCATCCCAAAGATCCAGTCCCCCCGGCACAAACAGAGTAATGTTGTTTATGCTGTTCAGTGTCAGGAGGGCTGTGATCAGTCTTACATAGGGGAAAATAAACAGCCACTGGCCAAAAGGATGGCCCAGCACAGAAGAGCAACACCATCAGGCCAGGACTCTGCAGTCTACACTCATCTCTGGGCCAGCGGTCACTCTTTCAGGGATGAAGATGTTCACATCCTGGATAGAGAGGAACAATGGTCTGAGAAAGGAGTAAAGGAGGCCATCTTTGTGAAAAGAAACCGTCCATCATTAAACAGGGGCGGAGGCCTCCATGTTCAACCGTCCCCCTCTTACAATGCTGTTATTGCTATTATCACTCAGCCCTCTGTGAATAGCAAACAGCCATCAGTGTGCTAATGATCCATTGTTAGGCTGATGGTCCTCCTGTTTCAGAAAGCATGGCACAACAAGAAGTAGCACTAACCTTTTTCGTTTGTCTTTAATTTAATTTTTCTACCTAACACAGGAAGTTGTTAGCTCTGGAAGGAAGCTGTTAAACAGCTTTGGACACAAAGACCCTTGTCACACACTTCAAAAGAGCAGGGTAAGATACATAAAATCTTGTAATCTCTGCCTGGTGAGGCTGCTTAAATAATTATAAAATATGATTAGTGAAATAAATAAAGAAAAAGTGAGCTACTATAATTTATATTTGCAAATGTCACATCTTCTTGACCTAATTTCAATTGTAAATCTCTTCTTTTTGATAAAATATTTTTTTCTAAAAGAAAGGCCAACAAATTGTAATTTGTAGTCACTGTAACCCTATTTTGACTTTTGCACTTTCTTCTTTCAATTTTAGGTTACAAAAGGTGCTGAACCGGTCACTGAAGCTGTGGAGAGATGAGGTGGAACACCAGACCTGCAATGATCCAGGCTGTAAATGATGCTCTGAAGTCTGGTAAGATGCACGACATCCTGCTTCGCCGAAACAAGCTCATTACCTCAACCACATACACTGAACTTGAGGATGTTGTTCAATGTATAATAATGCCTTTAAGCAATTGTATTTGTTGAGTTTGCTTGCTTGGTACATTATTTTTCTTTTTTTCCTTTTTCTTTTTTTTGTTTAAGCAATTTAAAACATGACAGTAATGTCACTGTTTAAAGGAAACAATTGCTCAATAAATTAGTAAAATGCTAATTTTATTTGTTGTTTGGGTTCTTTCATCTAAGGTAGACAGGGTGTGACCCATGTACTGTTTTTGATTTTTTTTTAGTTTTTACTATAACTGACCTTCAGAAGAGCTAGAAACAAGGACTCAGCAGCTGATCTCTGTAGAAAAATTATATGGACTACAGGCCATGTATTATTTGTTTTATGAGATTTAGTGAAGGGTTTTGTTTGGATTAAGACAATAAATGTCTCTATTTCACCACAGATGAACTGCTCCTCTTGCCATATCTTTTGAAATAAAACTGCAGAACACAAAGTAATTTAAAAAGGAATGGGTAGAAGATTAAATGTAATTCAATGTATTTCCTAAAAATTAAATGAAGAGAAAAAAAAACAAGAGCAATACAGGAGTGGGAGTGATTCTGAACAGGAGCAGGACAGGAGCAAGAGTCATGTTACCAGGAGTGGGACAGGACAGGAGCAGGAGACATGTTACCAGGAGTGGGACAGGACAGGATTATTTTTCTTTACTCTGGACACGGATTGGGACAGGACAGGATTTTTTTTGTGGGACCAGGACAGGACAGGAGTGAAAATCTACTCCCATGTCATCCTCTACCGTCATCTGGCAAGCAAGAGTGCAGCGCAACATGCTGACTGTATGTGCAGCCTCTCATCATGAGAACAAGTCCCAACAAGTTTCATCAAACTCCTTGAAAAGTCTTAAGAGGAGATGACAAGAAAGCTGTTAACGGGTGTAAGACAGACAGACGAACAGACGATAAATGATGTAACTTCCTGTCATTCTGAAACTGTGTTTTTTAAACAAAACAAGGCAGCTCAGAAATCTTCTGCTCTGTGGGACAGTCCCAGTCAGGACCAGTATCACGTAAAGCTGAATCAGAACTGCACAAAACCCTTCTGCATCCTGAGAGCCCCGCTGCAGAGTTCAACAAGTTGTTCCTTTTTATATCAGATCTCTGATGAACTTGCTTCAGATTAATTTTAGGGTCATTTAAACATCTGGTCCTCTACCTCTGTGTGCATAACTCGTCTTCTCCTGCTTGTCCTCAGCAGACTCGTACACGTCGACATATGCTCGAGCAAGTCGCCACAGAAATTCTCTGTCGCCTCCATACTGCAGAACCAGAATCAGACTTGTGGTTAGAGTTCACAGAACACAAATTAGAACCTGCTGTATTTGTGGCTCTCCTGTTTACTGTCAAGTTCTGATCACTAAAGTAGAGCCTGACCGATATATCAGTAGGGCCGATAACTTTGGCCAATATAGGTGTTTAGGGACCTATCTATCGGTAATAATAGTCCCATAATCTACCGATATAAATCTAATATTCACCACTAAAATGCTGGAACTCTCAAGTCATGGCCGTTCACTTTAAGTTTCACTTTTGATGTTCAGCACAGATGGAGCAGGGAGCAATATTGGGTAGTGTATTTTGTTGAACAGAACATGGTCAGTTTATTTTAACTGATCTGTAAAATTAAAAAAACATCACAACAATAAATTATCTTCAATCCTCCAACCTGCTTGTCATTAGCTACATGCCTTTCAAGTTAGCAAGCTAACAATAGCGTGGGGATGCTGTCCTCACAACACGGGACTATGTGAAGCTAGACGGTGAACAAAATAAAAGTCCTCAGACAAGGTTTGCTCTCTTTTAACTGAAGATCTTTTATTTATTTAAACAGATAAATCACATTGAGCCTCGAAGACTCATTTACAAGTGACAACACTTGTAAATGAGTCTTTGAAGCTCAATGTGATTTATCTGTTTAAATAAAGGTTGAATGAATGAATGAAATTTATGAATGTGTAAAAAGACTAAAGTCAAGTCAAGTCATATTTATTTATAGAGCACAATTTAAAACGTCTCCTGAGGCACATTTAACCTATATGAGCTGTTTTCTCTTTTAGTTTCAGAAGCTTGTTTTACCAGAGAAAATATGTCAAAGACTGTTCTGTGGTGAGAGCACTCACTACCTCATGTGCTGCACATACAATATGATGAAGATCTGATGTCTCACTCTGATTGGAATTCAAACCCAAAACGTTTTAACAGTTTTTAGCATTAATTTACTTAAACTAATTATTAACTATGAACTTATTTATCACCTCATTTATGAAACTTACTCACATGATGAACTTATTACAGTCTTTGAACAAAAAGCAAAACAGTGGGACTAATTAAATCTGATTAGCTTAGCTTCATGATTGCTAACATCTGCGCTAAATAAAAAAGCCGCGTTCCATGCGCCATTTTCTTAGATTCTTGGAAGTGGACAAAGCTCAAAAATTTTCAGCCATTATATCAGTTATCAGCGGTCGTCTACCCCTCCCAATATCTACAGGTCCTTCTCAAAAAATTAGCATATTGTGATAAAGGTCATTATTTTCCATAATGTAATGATAAAAATGAAACTTTCATATATTTCAGATTCATTGCACACCAACTGAAATATTTCAGGTCTTTAATTGTTTTAATACTGATGATTATGGCATACAGCTCATGAAAACCCAAAATGCCTGTCCCAAAAAATTAGCACATTTCATCCCACCAATGAAAGACAAGTGTTTTTAATACAAAAACCGCCAACCTTCAAATAATCATGTTCAGTTATGCACTCAATACTTGGTCGGGAATCCTTGTGCATGAATGACTGCTTCAATGCGGCGTGGCATGGAGGCAATCAGCCTGTGGCACTGCTGAGGTGTTATGGAGGCCCAGGATGCTTCGATAGCGGCCTTAAGCTCATCCAGAGTGTTGGGTCTTGCGTCTCTCAACTTTCTCTTCACAATATCCCACAGGTTCTCTATGGGG